>NC_057805.1:274991588-275171395 GCF_018294505.1 Triticum aestivum
GGGGGACTCGCCAGAGAGGTACCCCACTATCTATCTTATGGTTCAGGATGGGGCGGTGGTCGCCGGCGGTGGCGGGGCGTTGGCCGGGCGGTGGTATGGGGATCGTCGGAGAAAAAGCTCGGCACAGGGGGGCCTAGAGGGATGGCCGGGGCGGCGGTGGGGAGTGTTTTCGGGGCGGGCGGGGCGGCGCACCGCCGGCAGCGGGCGGCGGGGGGCTGCTGTTTGGCTTGTGGTGGCTGGCGGCTCGGGGGGTGGAGGTTGAAGATGAACCGCAGGCCCTTGATTTGGTATCCAACGGCTGCAAAATCGACTGACCAGAGATGAAAAAGTCAGTCGACCGACGTGTAGCCTCACCTTGCTAGTGCGTTTAGTTTCGATAGCAACATTCAGTTTCGACAGCAAAATTCAGTTTCGACAGTTAAGTTCAGTTTTGACAGTTAAGTTCAGTTTCGACAGTTAAGTTCAGTTTCAACAGTTAAGTTCAGAGATGAGCGGCTGATTTATTTTACATCTAGCACTTTGTGTTTATGTATTTTATGTCATGTATTGGAGATGGTATTAGAATTCCACTCAGGTTAACGTTGTTCGTTGTCTCTCTTGTCCTGCTTCAGCCTCGGCGTCGTACAACTCACCGGAGCTGCTCCAATGACGAAACCCTCCATCACAGCGGAGCAGTACCTCGGGCTCCATCTCCAGACGCCTAAGATCTTCTTCCCCTCCTCCGACAGCAAAGTCAGCCGGAGCATCCTCACCGGCCAACCCAATCACGCTGAGATCGACATGGCTTCACCGAAGAGGTTGTACACTTGTTGCATCTCTTTTTTACTCTACATGTTATATATATTGTCCACTGAGCACACGGATTTGTTCCTTTAGTGTCTCCTTGAAAGAAAAAACGTAGGACTTTTAATTTTCACTTGTCCTCCTTTTCAAATTCCTATTCATGAAGCACAAGACTAACAGATAGTAGCATAATAGCATTATAACCGTACATTTTCTTGTGGTTTGACTTAATCTCACCATGCTTCTTTGCATCTTGTGATCTTCCAATTGTTGTGAATCAAACACCCAGATTGGCAGAAATCTTGTGTTTTTAAATTCTTTGTTTTGCACGTGCATTCCTATCCTATTCCTGTCTATTTCCTATCCCACCATTGTTGGAATCCTCCAATTCAAACGAGCCCTTACAGAATTACTTCTCTTACAGATAGTTGTCAAAGAAAACCTTGCGTGGTTTGTCCCGCTCCTGCTGCGCCGTCGTCCACCCCAGCTCAGCTGCTCAAATGAGAGAAGGGTCCAGCATAGCAGGGATCCGGCCTCCAGACTGTCTTTTGTCGCCTCAGATCTTCTTCCCCGCCGCTGGCAGCCATGAAAACTGCATTACCATCCTCACCCGAGCAGATGACCTCGAGGACTACATGGGTCCGCAAGAGAGGTCGCACTCTTTCGTGTCTGCTTACGTTATGCACCGCTTAATATTACATGCTACTTTATCGTCCTGTTCACCGATTAGACTCTGAGTCAGCTCCAAACTAATGGTCAAACTTGAGTTTTTAAATGGTTGTGGGGTACATATCGGGGCCGCTATCAATAGTATCTATCTACTATCTGGTTAATCTCCGGTGTCTACTATGAGTTTCATGTTGGGTGGGAAATAAACAGTAAAGAAGCCATTATCTGTATTT
This sequence comes from Triticum aestivum, assembly GCF_018294505.1. Classification (NCBI taxonomy): domain Eukaryota; kingdom Viridiplantae; phylum Streptophyta; class Magnoliopsida; order Poales; family Poaceae; genus Triticum; species Triticum aestivum. The sequence continues at coordinate 274,993,274 of NC_057805.1, forward strand.
TTTAACTGAAGCCATTATCTGCCTGCTATTATTGGTTTTGGGTCTATCCACAGGTTGCTACCATCACTCTGGATTTCTGCATGCACTCCTTACATAATCTCACTATGTTTTATTCCTATGCATGACAGTTATTGTAAACAATGGAACTGAAAATGTAGAGCAAAAGAGACGAGCCTTGCGTGGCAATAAAATTGCATGCAGATGTCGCTCCATGGTAGGCGCAAAGGCAGCCCCCCTCCACGCATTTCGGATTGTAATCGAGAGGAAGATATCTTTTCTGAGGGGGATTCAGAAGGAGAAGACAACTCCTATTTACCCCCTGAGGTCTTCGCTCTAACTTGGCATGCTGATGTTGGTTATATCATGCATATGGTGGCTTGCATTGCTTACTTTATACATCAAATATGGCATCTGCTTAGTTTAGACATCCTTTGTGCGAATGCCATCTGTTTAGTTTATTCATCGTTTATGTGAATTATGCAACGCCATCTTGTTTAGCCAGGCATCATATATGTGAATTTTGCAATGCCATCCTGCTTAGCCAGTCATCTTATATGTAAATTATATCGGGCCATCCTTTTTTTCGTTACATATTACATTTGTCAACAATGTTAGTACATTCAACTGCTCTTCGTGTGCATCAGCCATTTGACACGGTGATGGCAAATTCTGGAGTGAAAACAAGGTCTTCGGAGCAGACTATACTATCTGACGAAGCGCATATCTCGCTGGTTATGGATAGCTCCTCAGAGGAGGTTTCAGAGACACATGACCAGTCCTATTCCCCCCCAAGGTGTATGCTCTAACTTGGCAGGGTTATGTTGCTCATATCATGCGTATGGTGTCTCGCATTGTTATGTCATTTGATTAGTATAGACATGCTTTGTGTGAATGCCACCTGTTCAGTGTCTAATTACCATATATGTGAATTATGCATTGCCATCTTGTTGCAAGACATTATATATGTGAATTATACAATGCTATCTTGTTGCAAAGGCATTATATATGTGAATTATGTAATGCCATGCTGTTTAGCCAATCATCATGTATATGAATTATATCATGCTATCATTTTTTTGTATTACGTGTTCCATTTGTCGACAACGTTTGTATATTCAACTACTCTTCCTGTGCATCAGTCATTTGAAGCGGTGATGGAAGTATCTGGAGTGAAAACAAGGTATTCAGAGCAGACAATGCTACCTGCTGAAGCAGACATCTTGCTGGTTACAGAGAGCTCCTCGGAGGATGATTCAGAGACTGATGACCAGTCCTATTTCCCCCCTGAGGTCTATGCTCAAACTTGGCAGGGTTATATTACCCATGTCATGCATGTTGTCTTGCATTGCTTAGTTTTTACATCATATATGGATTGCCATCTGCTTACTTGCTTACTATATAAATCATATATTTGAATTATATCATGCCATCATGTTTACATAGTACATACACATCATCTATCTGCATTATGGCATGGCAACCCATTTAATAAAGACATCATATAGTTATATCATCTCATCCTGTTTAGTGTTTAGAGTCATCATATTTTGAATTATTGGCATTCTATCCGTGAATGTATGTGAATTATGGCATGCCAACCTATTTAATAAACACATTATATAGTTATGTCATGTCATCCTGTTTACATAGTCTCATATTTTGAACTATGTCTTTCCATCTTTTTTAGTTAGCCATCATAATGTGAAATTGTGTCATGCTATCCTGTTTAGTTAGCCATCATATATGTGAAATTGTGTCATGCTATCCTATTTGGTTAGACAACATAAATATGAATTATTTCATGCCCTCTTTTATTCCCCACTATCAATTGCACCTGTCTATCATACAATGTCTATACTTTCAATTACTTTTCTTGTTTATCAGCCATTTGAATTGGAGAGCGTGATGGCAGTATCTAAGGGAGTAACAACACGGTCTTCAGAAAAGATAGTGCTACCAGTTGATGCAGATAGAACCACGGTTGTACTTGCCCAAGGACCAGATCCACCACACATAACCCAGACTCTCGTAGATTGTACCCCTTCCCAGCTGGACAGAGAACCAGCTACACCCCTTCTAACCCCAACACCAGCAGATAGTAACCCAGTTCCAGTTGACACAGCACCGTCTCCACCACAGAGCAGCCAAACACAAGCAGTTAGTAAGGGAACTGCAGTGCCCAAAGCACGAGGACCACCACTCCGAATCCCAACTCAACGCTTAAAGGAGAAGAAGATTTGTTCTCAGGTCAGGTTCTGTAGCTATGGTTCATACTCCTTTGCTCTTGCTTTACTGTATTTACTCATACCAACTATTTTCAAATTTGAAGGATGGAATTGAAACTCCAATGGCACAACAGGTATGTTTTAAACATGTTTCTTTAACTGGTTTGCTGTTGTAACCTGCTCTATGTTGATTTCAGTTTCAATTGAATAAACAGTTATGTTCTCATGTCATGCACATTACAAGTGTTGTTATTGCTCTATAGTTACCCACACTTATATTCTGTCTATTCTCCTTTGTCTTGAACAAATATTATTTGAACTGTGTCTCTATCTTGATTTGGCAACAAAAACTAGAATGATATAGACCATAAAGTGACCATGGTACATAGATATATGTTTGTTTCATGCTGTTATCCTGTCCACTTTACTACTGAACTCATTTACCAAAATGAGATTCATATACAACACGGTAAACATGTGATGTGTCTGCTTGTTTCTCTTTTAGAACGCGGACAAAATATTGGAGAACAGTACCGCGTTATATAATGGTAAAGGAAGTAATGCAGATAAGGTTCAAGATAGTGAGACATCCCTGTTGGTCTCCAAGAAAGCTGATAAAAACTATCTTGATGACAGCGAGGGAACCCACAAGTCCTATCTTGATGTAGTGTTCGAGTTACTGGCCACTACTGCTGGCACAAGCTCTTCGAACTCGCTGCCTGAATCAGTTCGTCTTCTTGAGTCTCAACTTCAAGTTGAAAGACATCGATTAGATGTGCTGCGACAGGAAGCTAAAGGACTGAGGAAGTCCCTGTAGAATTCAGATGCATATTTTCTGGTGCAACAGCAAGCACTGGAGGATTTAAGCGCCAAACAAGAGAAAGTTAATAAGCTTGCTAAGCATCTTGCCAGCATTATGGGTACCCAGGATATTGTTTCTTGAGATCTTCTGAAGTGGTTTCATTTTTGGATTTGTTTTGCTGCGGCGTTTATTTGCGCTGGTCGCCAACTTTGACAACCAGTGTATATGATATGCTGCTTTGTTCCCTATATTTGCACTGGTGGCGAACTTTGATGCCCAGTGGATGTAATATGTGTAATAGCCGTGATAGCCTACCGTTAGTTGCTTGCTTATTTATTTCCTTGTTGTCTTGTTTATTTGTTTGCTTGTAGTAATTGCAGTTCTTTTTCCGCGGTTAGCTAGTGGCTGCAATAACCTATTTTTAAAAACTAGGCCACAATAACCATGGGCTAATATTTACTGTAGTGACACTGGGCCTCCTACTGTCCGTCGAAACAGTGGGCCTTCTACGGGCCGTAGAAACAATGGCCCTTCTACGGGCCGTAGAAACAATGGGCCTTCTGCGGGTCGTATCATCAATGGGCCTTATACGGGCCGTATGATCGATTGGCCAAACATGGGCCAAACAGACCACATTATGGCCGTAAACGGGGTAGAGTTGGAATCGTCCGTTCATGGGCCAACCATAACGGGCCATCGTTAATAGGCCGTATTTGATGATGCGATGAAAACAGCCCAACGTATTAACGGACCACAAACGGGCCGACTGTAACCACGGGCTGAATTTGGCCCACAAGCAGAAAATGACAGTAACGGGCCGTAAGTAAACGAATGCTGGAAATGAGCCCAAGAATAAATGGGCTCTGAGAAGGCCGAAAGATAACATGGGCTCGAAACGGCCCAACGGAATAACGGGCCGTTAATGGGTATAAAGTGATACACTGTTCATTACGGGCCAGTTTCACCACGGGTCGTTAATGGGTGTAAAGTACTGTTCATTACGGGCCAGTTTCACCACGGGCCGTTAATAGGCCAAGAGTTACATAGGGCCTCATATGGGCTGAAAGACGTCATGGGCCGTACATGGGCCAGAAGTGAAAACGGGCTGGAATCATATTGGATGGCCCAGATGACGCTACTGGGCCTAATTCGGATAGGGCGTAACGGGCCTTGGGTTAGGGGGCTGTAAATGGGCTATATGCGAACAGGCCGTTAACAGGCTTTCCATGGGCCGACCCGGCACCTTTTGACCAAGTCAAACGGGCCGGCCTTTTCACAGGAATGGGCCTCTGTTGGGCCGTGCCACGTGTCGACGTATCATAGGCGCCTTCTGTCCAATGAGTGGATGACATCTGTCCCAACGATGAGCCGACACGTGTTTCCTCCAGTCAATGATGATTTTACACGTTGAAAATCCCCATTGGTCGGGGCTGTTAACGGGTTATCGGATCCAAAACCCGACCCGATAGCTTAACAGAGTTCCGTTACGGTGGATGCCACGTGTCGGTCACCCTTGACGAAAGCACTTCTGTGACGCGCGATTTATCGTCATGGAGGTGGACACTTCCGTGATGATAATTTTGGTAATGTCATGGAACACTTCTACGACAGCACAGGTATGACTATCTTGATTCTGTCATAAATTTGTCATGGATGTACATGCATAACAAAAAACGCGACCTACTGTGACAAACACGTATCATCACGGAAGTGTATTTTTTTTGTAGTGAATCGAGGTCTGGGATTGACACCAGACTCATGATCCGGATATAAGCGGGGTATGCAGAGAAGAGGAAATGCCAATTGAAGCGGGGGTTGACGTATTATCTAATAGCTGATATAATCAACCGCAATTATTTGTACCCAGTCGCTCCAAATTCCCGGGGTTGCGCAAGACTCCTATTGGCTATTTGGCTGGTTTCTTTTTTCAGGACAAAAACAAGGAACAAGTTTTGGGATTATGCACCGGTACCGGTACAAATAGAGTAGGACAGTTGGCAAGCAATACATTAAGCTCTTCCTATTGATAAATCCAGTAATAATCAAACTACAAATGAAAAAAAGACAAAGGAAAATATCTGCACGAATCTTCGCGTAACATCAATGGCATAGGACCTAGATGTGCATTACTTATAGCACATCTAGATGTGCTTTAGCAATACTGTCAAACAAAACCCCTAATCATCATTGCAAACAACGCATAGAACATGGCTAATGCGACAACCACAACTACACATGCTAGTTCCTTCGTGTCTCTTGCTTTCATCTGTTGCCTGTGATTGATTCTTTCTTGCTTCAGCGTACTGATTGTACATTCCAGATCAGCCAGTTTCTTCTTCAGCTTTACGTTATCTTCTGCGAGCTTGGTGATAACACTCCGAGCCCTGCCATGCCATTCATCATCCATCCAGTTAACAAAGGCACAAGCCTCATATCCTTGCCAATGTTAAATAGTATTCAGGATGAGCGGTGGCATTAACTCAAGTAAAATGATGAACTTAGCACTAACCTCTATGGGGCAACTGAGAAACCGCCTGCCAATGTCGAATCCCTCCGTGCATACACGTCGAGAAGGAGTGTGTTCGTGCACACAACTCAGCTTTTGGTTCTTCTCGGTGGCTAAAACTCGGAGTCAAACTCATGTTGCGGGAGTCTGGAGTCATGCTCCGGATCCGGCGGCAAATCGCTTTCCTGGGGCAGGGGGGTCATTCAGGACAGATTTAGCAAGGAGCTACTTTGGACATGCTAAAAAAATTGGGATATATTGGAACCTGATAGGATGATTCGGATCTGTAGTACACCTGCCTTCTGATGAACTTAGGCAAGTGCTCGGCGGCGACTGCCGTCATGGCGGCGATACGAGCAGGAGCAGCTGCACCGAAACCATCAGCACCACTCGTCAGCATTCCCTCAATGTCAGCGCCACACAAGGAAATTTGGAGGCTATCTACGGATTTGGGGGAAATGGGGAAACTGTGGGGATAAGCTAACGGTCGGGAACTACTTATGGCATTATGTGTTGTATATGGAACACTGTTTATACATGTCATTTTTTTTGTTAGGTATTACAACGTCACACACGATTTCCGCACCAAACCGTGTGAGAAGACATCATAGGTGAGACACGGTTGCCGTTACATCACCGTATGCGATGTAGTACCCTCTACATATAATTGAGTTATAGTGATACCATGTAAACAGCCGCTATGTGGATATCCGTAAAAAAATAGCCGCTCTGAATATAGAGATGGCGGCGGCACCCTAGGCAGCGGCTATCGGAGAAGAGCTCAATCCTCGGTCGGTGAGCGGTGGCGGCGTCATAGGTGGTCAATCCCCGGTCTGCTGCAGGAGATAGGAGGAGCTCAACCATCGAGGTCGGCGGCAGCGTGATTCAAGCACATCCATCGCAGTCGATGGCGGGATAGTGGAGGTCGAACTGCAGGCGGCCGTGCTAAGCTTTGCTCCTCGACCCTGTTGTCTCAGCGTGCCGCCATATTGTGCTTCTTTGTCTGCTGGGTGGAGGTGGCTGCGCGGCTAATTAATTAAGGTATTCTTTTTGTGAGTGGCTTAATTAAGGTATTCAATTCCTAAGGGTAGTGTTGTACTTGTACTCTACATGTAAATTGAATGGCCATTAATTTTTGTCATTGCACGTCTGGATAACAATATGGAGTGCCCTTGGTAATTATGAAAATAAAACCTTTTGATTTATGCACGCATCTTTGGGCAATAGTTAATCCGTGTATTAATGTTGTTGTTTTGTTTTTAATTACCATTAGTGTGGTGCAGATGGAACGATCTCGATGGATGAAGAATCGGAAAACCACAAAATTTATCAGTGGTGTGACAGAGTTCATGAATTTGGCTGAAAGTACAAAGAGGAGAATTGGCGACGCGGATTACATCCTGTGTCCATGTACTGACTGTGCCAATACAGAGTCACATGTAGTTGGAGATGTCCAGTGACACTTAGTCTCTCGGTGATTCATGGATGGATATACATGTTGGACCAGACACAATGAAGAGGAGGTCATGGATGGTGATACCCAGGGCTGCGAGATGCCAAACCCCGATCAGTGTCACATGGATGTTGAATCTAACATCGGGGCAGAGGTGTCAAGCTACCAATGGAACACCGGAAAGCCGAAACGCCCACTAGAAAACTAGGACGTCGACACAGATGACGACGATCTTGATATGCCAGATTTTGCTGCTATGATTGCAGATTTCGAGGGCCAAAAAAGGATATGATTGGGTACAAGGATCTGCCAACCATTGATGTGGACTCCAAGAAAGAATTGTATCCAGGTTGCAAAAAGAAATATTCCAGGTTGAGTGCCACCCTGGCGCTTCTCAGATTTAAAGCAGCAAACTTTCTATCAAACAAGGTCTTCACAGAGATGTTAGGTATTTTCAAAGAAATTCTTCCAGAAGATAATGTGCTCCCCAGAAGCACGAATGAAGCGAAGAAAATTGTTTGCCCATTGGAACTTGAAGTACAAAATATACACGCTTGTGTGAATGATTGTATATTGTACCGTGGTGAGCACAAAGATTTGGGTGCATGTCCCACATGCAAGCATGGACGATACAAGTGCAGGAGAGCAAATGACAAGTACAAATTGGACGACGAGATCAATACAAGAATACCGTTCAAGGTTGTTTGGTACTTGCCTTTAATTCCAAGGTTGAGGCGTTTGTTTGCAAACCCCAGAGAGGTAAAGGGGTTGCGGTGGCATCATGATGAGCGAATTGCAGACAAGTATATGAGGCACCCGAAAGATGGGGCTCGGTGGGAATTAATCGACAACAAGTTTGAAGACTTTACCAAGGATTCTAGAAGTATAAGGCTCGGGGAGTGTACTAACGGGATGAATCCTTTTGGTGATATGAGTACCCATCACAGCACATGGCCGGTGCTTCTCTGCATATAAAACCTAGCTCCTTGGTTGTGTATGAAGAAAAAATACATTACGATGTCAATGATTATCCAAGGCCCGGAGCAACCTGGAAATGACATCGACATTTCACCTACTGGTAGAAGAACTGCCGACAGTGTGGATAGATGCACCTGCTGTAAAAATGGTATGATGCTTACAGAAAGGAGATTTTCAATCTACATGCGATGCTGGTGCACGCCATTCAAGATATGCCGGCATTAGGCAACACCTCTGGGCAGAAAAAAGGGAGATGTAGGGTGTGTCACATGCATGGATAGGACAGCTAGCAAAAGACTTCCCAACTCGCGCAAAACCATGTATTTGCGCCATCATAGGTTCTTACAGAAAAATCACCCATACCGAAAGATGAAAGATGAATTTGATGGTACGGCAGAGGTAGGTGTGGGCCAAAGACCCTATGATAGGGAGGTGGTCCACAACATGGCTAAACAAATTAATCTTGTGCTTGGCAAGAACCATCCTTTGACGGTGAAACAAACACCCAAGGGTCAAGAGTTTAAGAAGAAATCGGTGTTCTGGAAATTACCTTACTGGGAGATTCTACGTGTACGTCACTACATCGATGTCATGCACGTAGAGAAGAACGTATGTGAAAGCATCCTTGGTACTCTGCTCAATATTAAAGGTAAAAGAAAGGATGGTGATGGTTCACGGCTCGATATGCTTGCTGATCAATCAAAACGCAAGAGTGAAGCAGTAGATGATCACAAATTCATCAAAGCTCGCCAGAGTTACAATTTCAGTACAAAAGAAGCAACACAGCTCTTCACCGATTTGTTGTGAGTTAGGACACCCTCTTCCTACTCCGCAAACATAAGAAGTCTTTGGATGTGAGCTTAGGTAAAATGAAGTTGGGACACATGAAGTCACATGATTGCCACATAATGTTGACACAAATCCTCCCGGTGGCCATCAGGAATCTGATGGACAAAGATATAAGAAACACGCTCATTGAGCTCTGTCATTTCTTCAACCAACTATGGCAGAAAGTTGTAGATCCTAAAGAGTTGGATCATATGCAAAATGATATTGCAAGAATATTGTCCAACCTAGAGTTCTTTTTCCACCGTCATTCTTTGATGTCATGGTCCATCTCACTGTGCACCTTCTCGACGAGATAAAGTATTGTGGTCCTGTGTTTCTTCACAACATGTATCCCTTCGAGCGGTTCATGGGAATACTGAAGCGCTTTTGTCGGAACCGAAACCATCCAGAGGCAAGCATCCTACAAGGTTATACCGCAGAGGAGGTGGTTGAGTTTTGCACCGAATACATGAAACAAAGACCTATAGGTTTTCCCCTCTCTCGCCATGAGGGAAGGCTGAAAGGTAAGCTGGTCCTTGTTGGCACACAAATGGCTGCACCCAGAGAATTGGCAGATAAAGCCCATTTGACGGTACTGCTTAACATCCCAGTTCTCAGCGCTTATGCCGAAGAACACTTGGTGGAGATACGCCAAAGCTTCTTACCAATGGTGCTTTCATCAGATGTGGAGATGAATGAGCACACTAAGAACTACGGCGAATGGCCGAAGAATCATTTGGCACAAGGATCCATCGACGACATTGCTACGTGGTTGGCACAAAAGCCATCACCTACGGTGTTGACGTACCAAGCATATGACATAAATGGATACACGTTCTACACTAAGGAACATGATCAAAAGACCTCATATCAGAACGGCACTATTCGAATAGAATGCATGACTATAGATGAAGCTGATAAAAGGGTATACTATGGAACCATCGAAGAGATTTGGGAGCTTGACTATGTGAAAGTTAAGGTGGCATTATTCAGGTGCGCATGGATCCCTCTTGGTCATGTAAGGGTGATGATTACAGGAAGACCTGTGTTAACAGGACAAAGATGGCATATCACACGGACCCGTTCATTCTTGCCAGCGATGCTACCCAGATTTTCATTGCGGAAGACCCCTTGCATAAGAACTGCCATGTAGTGATGCATGGGAAGAGGAGGGTACTGGGTGTCGATGATGTTGCTGATGAGGATGAGTATGATGAATTTGCTGAGTTGCTAGCCAAGGGATCACGCACCCGTGTAACAGAGCAGTGTAAAATCATCAGAAAACCCAAGTTCAATTGGGGTCAACGTAATGATCCCAGTTTCCCCATGTACATGGGAATTAAGCTATAAGACTAGTCTTTATGCCTACCCGGCAACCTAATTCGTTCAATTTAGAACTGTCGCGTGTACTGAATTTGTGAGTTATGCCAGGTTTTCTATTCATGTAAGAGCCGTTAATATGTTGACCTTGATATGTTGTCAGCTCAAGCAATGAATATGAACTGTTTTTTGTTATTATTATTATATCATAGAGGTAGCACACTCAATTGATCTCACTACAGTATGGGTGAACAAAAATATGCAATCTAGTTTGCAAATAGGACACGGTTCATTGATGAAAGCCGTGTGCTGACCAAACCCCACACGCGATCTGAGTCATGCTTTCTGATTGGCCAAAACCCAAACCCCACGTATCATACGTCTGCACCATTGGATGCTCCCAGATTGAACAACGATCCTCACCCCTTTCGACAGCATATGCAGTTCCGGTTGTAACTTTATTTTTATGCACAAAATGCATGTTAAACTCAAAAAATGTCTTAAATATAGCTAACGATACTTGAAATGCGCCAGAAAATCAAACCCATGGTATAATGGTGATTGCATACCGTGGAAATTTTTATGAGGCCAAATGATGAAGTCACTGGCCACTGGAGTTTGAATTGACACGTCTCCTTTTGGAAACCATGATCCTTCATGTGAGATGCTCCGGTTTGGAAGGAGCGATCATCAAAACTTCTGCCAAACTTTACCAATTTTTTTCCACGGGGTCGTGAGAGCACGCCACAGGCACACATCGATTTTGATGATGTCCGGACTCCATAATTTCCTGTGATTAAAATACCAACTAGACCTACGCCAGTGGCCGCACCTCACGGCCGAAATTTTTGAAACTTCTCCCCACTTCTCGAACAAACAGATGAAGACTCGCAAAGCGACTCACAAATGATTTGTACACCTTCTTTGCTAGGTTGATCGTAATGGGAGTATCATAGCTAGTATCATGCATGCCAACTAGGCAATTTTGATGAGCTGTCATAGAATTAAATGAAGAAAGAGAGGGTTAAGTATCATATCATGATACCCTATCATAATAAATGCTATGCTACTATGTGTCATGCATGAAAATAAATAAAATACTACATGATTCTAACTTATGATACTATGCGCGCATTATAGAGGTAGTATCATATACCAGCTAGTATCATATGCATGATACTAGTATATGATACTCCCCATTAGGCTACTTCCAATGCATTGGTGCTTACATGAGGTAATAAGCATATTAAATACTTTAGCAACTAAAGATCCCAATGCATAGGTGCTTTAACTTGTTGGTGCTAAGTATCCTTCATTTAATGATTTTGCAACTAAAGTTCTGCATGCATTGGTGGGATTCTTCCATTTAAGTGTTTTGCCTAGGTTCTCGCGCTTGGCATTGTTTCTTCCTAGGGTCAACACACTCATCTCTCTCCTCTTAATTACCTTACCACATCAGATTTTTTGCCTACATGGCAGCCTTAGCACCTGTAGAAGGTGGAGCATTGGAGGGGCCTTACAACCAGCCTTATAATATACTAGTATCATGCATATGATACTATAGTATATGATACTACCTCCGTAATGCGCGTGTAGTATCATAAGTTAGTATCTTAGGTTGCCTTATTAATTGACATGCATGGCATAAAGTAGTAAACCATTTAATATGATACGGGTATCATGATATGATACCACACCGTCTCTTTCCTCATTTAAATGTGTGCCACTACATCATCCAAAAAGTCTAGTAGTTGGCATGCATGATACCGCTTATGATACTCCCATTACGACCAGCCTTAGGGTGGCCATAGTGGGGGCATCATAGCCGGTATCATGCACTCGGGAATAGCAAATATGATGATGTGGGAAAGAAGTAACATAGGTCGATACCGTAACATAATAAATATGCTATACTACTTTGTGTCATGCATGGCCATAAATACGGTCATCTATGATACTACTCTATGATACTATGCACTATGAAGGTGCGTACGTAGTATCATACACTAGTATCATATGCATGGCTTATGTGATATGGGTGCTAGTGCGAGTGCAATACCTCATTCCTTATACGAAGAAATTATGCATGATATTGCACCTACTGAGATAGAAGATATTGATGTTACAATTAAGCTTGCCAATAGAGATACTATTTCACCAATTGGGATTGTTAGAGATGTCGAAGTCTTGTGTGGGAAAGTTAAATATCCTACTGATTTTCTTGTTCTTGGTTCCCCACAAGATGACTTTTGTCCCATTATATTTGGTAGACCCTTCTTGAATAATGATAATGCTAAGATAGACTGCAAAAAGGATATTGTTACTGTTGGTTTAGGGGATATGTCTCATGATTTTAATTTTGCTAAATTTCGTAGACAACCCCATGATAAAGAATTGCCTAGTAAAGATGAAATTATTGGTCTTGCTTCTATTGACGTGCCTCCTAATGGTCCTTTAGAACAATATTTGCTAGACCATGAAAATGATATGTTTATGAAAGAAAGAAGGGAAATCGATGAAGTATTCTTTAAAGAGGGACCTATATTGAAACACAACTTGCCTGTTGAAATTTTAGGGGATCCTCCTCCACCCAAGGGTGATCTTGTGTTTGAGCTTAAACCATTACCTCATACTCTTAAATATGCTTATCTTGATGAAAAGAAGATATATCCTGTTATTATTAGTGCTAACCTTTCAGAGGAGGAAGAAGGGAAATTATTGAAAACTCTGAAGAAGCACCGTGCTACTATTGGATATACTCTTGATGATCTTAAGGGCATTAGTCCCACTCTATGCCAGCACAAAATAAAATTGGAGAAAGACGCTAAACCGGTTGTTGATCACCAACGACGGCTAAATCCTAAGATGAAAGAAGTGGTAAGAAATGAAATACTAAAGCTTCTGGAGGTAGGTATAATTTATCCCGTTACTGATAGTCAGTGGGAAAGTCCTGTCCATTGTGTCCCTAAGAAGGGAGGTATTACTGTTGTTCCTAATGATAAAGACGAATTGATCCCACAAAGAATTGTTACAGGTTATAGAATGGTAATTGATTTATGCAAATTAAATAAAGCTACTAGAAAGGATCATTACCCTTTACCTTTTATTGATCAAATGCTAGAAAGATTATCCAAACATACACATTTCTGCTTTCTAGACGGTTATTCTGGTTTCTCTCAAATACCCGTGTCAAAAGAGGATCAGGAAAAGACCACTTTTACTTGCCCTTTAGGTACCTTTGCTTATGGACGTATGCCTTTTGGTTTATGTAATGCACCTGCTACCTTTCAAAGATGTATGACTGCTATATTCTCTAACTTTTGTGAAAAGATTGTTGAGGTTTTCATGGATGATTTCTCCGTGTATGGAACTTCTTTTGATGATTGGTTAAGCAACCTTGATCGAGTTTTGCAGAGATGTGAATAAACTAATCTTGTCTTGAATTGGGAGAAGTGCCACTTTATGGTTAATGAAGGTATTTGCTTGGGGCATAAAATTTCTGAAAGAGGTATTGAAGTTGATAAAGCTAAAGTTGATGCTACTGAACAGATGTCGTGTCCTAAGGACATTAAAGGTATAAGAAGTTTTCTTGGTCATGCCGGTTTTTATAGGAGGTTCATTAAAGACTTCTCAAAAATTTCTAGGGCTCTGACTAATCTCTTACAAAAAGATGTTCCTTTTGTCTTTGATGATGATTGTGTAGAAGCATTTGAAATACTTAAGAAAGCCTTGATTTCTGCACCTATTGTTCAGCCACCTGATTGGAAATTACCCTTTGAAATTATGTGTGATGCTAGAGATTATGTTGTAGGTGCTGTTCTAGGAGAAAGAGTTGATAAGAAATTAAATGTTATGCAATATGCTAGTAAAAATCTAGACAGTGCCCAGAGAAATTATGCTACTACTGAAAAAGAATTTTTAGCAGTTGTCACTACTACAGGATGCTGCTAACGCGACACTCCGATCAGAGACCCTTCAAGAAACTATGTGCGATGCAATAATCGCAAACGGTGCTATATGAAAACCGTTAGAAATGTATAAAACATTTGGGATGATGGATGCATCAAACACGGTTCAGGTTTTAGTTGCGTGTGTGATGAAGGGCGTACAGTTTAGTTCAATTAACTGTTTGCGATGAGGCGGAACAAAAGAAACGGGCAGCCAGATGAAGGCGTGTGCGATACACAGCATACGGTTCACTCGGATGAACTGTTTGTGATTAGGCAACACAAAACAAACGGGAAGCCAGATGAAGGTGTGTGCGATATACAGCATATGATTCACTCGGATGAACTGTTTTTCATTAGGCAACACAAAAGATGTTGGAAATATGCCCTAGAGGCAATAATAAAATGGTTATTATTGTATTTCCTTGTTCATGATAATTGTCTATTGTTCATGCTATAATTGTATTAACTGGAAACCGTAATACATGTGTGAATACATAGACCACAACATGTCCCTAGTAAGCCTCTAGTTGACTAGCTCATTGATCAATATATGGTTATGGTTTCCTGACCATGGACATTGGATGTCACTGATAACGGGATCACATCATTAGGAGAATGATGTGATGGACAAGACCCAATCCTAAGCATAGCACAAGATCGTGTAGTTCGTTTGCTAAGAGCTTTTCTAATGTCAAGTATCGTTTCCTTAGACCATGAGATTGTGCAACTCCCGGATACCGTAGGAATGCTTTGGGTGTACCAAACGTCACAACGTAACTGGGTGGCTATAAAGGTGCACTACAGGTATCTCTGAATGTGTCTGTTGGGTTGGCACGAATCGAGACTAGGATTTGTCACTCCGTATAACGAAGAGGTATCTCTGGGCCCACTCGGTAATGCATCATCATAATGAGCTCAATGTGACTAAGGAGTTAGCCACGGGATCATGCGTTACGGAATGAGTAAAGAGACTTGCCGGTAACGAGATTGAACGAGGTATTGGGATACCGACGATCGAATCTCGGGCAAGTAACATACCGATTGACAAAGGGAATTGTATACGGGATAGATTGAATCCCCGGCATCGTGGTTCATCCGATGAGATCATCGTGGAACATGTGGGAGCCAATATGGGTATCCAGATCCCGCTATTGGTTATTGGCCGGAGAGGTGTCTCGGTCATGTCTGCATGGTTCCCGAACCCGTAGGGTCTACACACTTAAGGTTCGGTGACGCTAGAGTTGTTATGGGAAATAGTATGTGGTTACCGAAGGTTGTTCGGAGTCCCGGATGAGATCCCGGACATCACGAGGAGTTCCGAAATGGTCCGGCGGTGAAGATCGATATATTGGACGAAGGGTATTGGAGTCCGGAAGTGTTCCGGGGGTACCAGGCTATGGCCAGCATGACCGAAAGGTGTTTCGGGAGCCCCGGCAAGTGTTGGAGGTCCTCATGGGCCAAAGGGGAAGGGGCAAACCAGCCCACTAAGGGGTGGTGCGCCCCCACACCCTTTCCCACGTAACTTGGGGAGCTGGGGCGCCTCCACCTGGCTTGGGAGGCAAGCCTCCACCTGCTTGGCTTGGGGGGCAAGTCTCCCTTGGATTTTCCCTAGGGAGATCCAATCTGCTTGGCCGCCGCCCCCTAGGGGAAACCCTAGGGCGCCTCCCCCTAGGGGAAACCCTAGGACGCCTCCCCCTCTCCCCTTGCCCCTATATATAGTGGAGGGGTGGGAGGGCAGCCGCACCTCTTCCCTGGCGCAGCCCTCCCTCCTCATACACCTCCTCCTCCGTAGTGCTTAGTGAAGCTCTGCCGGAGAACCACGAGCTCCATTGCCACCACGCCGTCGTGCTGCTGGAGTTCTCCCTCAACTTCTCCTCTCCCCTTGCTGGATCAAGAAGGAGGAGACGTCCCCGGGCTGTACGTGTGTTGAACGCGGAGGCGCCGTCCGTTCGGAGCTAGATCGGATCTTCCGTGATTTGAATCGCTGCGAGTACGACTCCATCAACCGCGTTCTTGTAACGCTTCCGCTTAGCGATCTTCAAGGGTATGAAGATGCACTCCCTCTCTCTCATTGCTAGCGTCTCCTGGATTGATCTTGGTGACACATAGGAAAATTTTGAATTATTGCTACGTTCCCCAACAAAAGAAACGGTCAGCCAGATCAAGGTGTGTGCGATATACGCATGCGGTTCACTTGGCCCTTGTCGTCAGTGTGTGACCTCTGTGGCAACCGTTTGCTCCCCAGGCGCCTCTTCGTGTACCGTGGCAACCGTCCACCGCCGCCTCGCCTTTTCGTCCCAATTTGGAACTGCTGTCACACGCTCTTCCTCCCTCCATTTGCCTTCACCCTTCCTTCTGCCATTGTGCGATCATCTTCTCCATGGAGGGAACAGGCCGGAAACGATCCTGTTATTCTTGCCCCGATCTGAAAGATGTCGTGGTGGAGGAACTCATTGATCGGTGCGACGCCATCACCTTGGCTAGCATGGCAGGTTTGTTCAAGACCATTCTTGACTCAACTAATAACATCATTACAAGGAACCCAAGGGTCCAGGAGCGGTTTGATCTCCCCTATCTTCTTCGCCGTGACCCTGCTGACTGGGGTGGGGACGAGGGAAGCCTCACCTTGTGCAAGTTGATGCCGCTTGATAATGATACGTATGATGTTAAGATGCCATCGCTTGAGGGCAAGTCTTGGGCAGGCGCAAATGGAGATTGGGTTGTTTATACTGAGTACAAATGCGAGTGGGAACTTGTGAATGTGTACACTCGTCACCGGGTTCCACTTCCAAAAATCTCAGACGACTGCCCAGAGGTTGAGTACACCGGTATTCTATGTGAGTTCAAATACGATCATGGTGACTGTTGTCTATGGAAGATAGCAATTTGTCGAGTTCCCGACCGCTCTTGGGATTACACGAACTACGAAGTTCTTGCTATCTTTGACAAGCTTGTTGCCTTCCTTACTTCCACGCCTCGATGGATATTACTCAAAATCAATTTTTGTACACGGATGAGTACTGTGATGCAATTCAATACGAGGGTCTTGTGTTTGCTGCCACCACTCGTGGCATTGTTTTTGCATGGAATCATCATGCTTTCGGTACGTTTGTCTTCCACCGTAATTATAATTGTTTCATCCACATGCATGCGGGTTAGCTAGTTTCCCTTTACTAATTAATTAACCTTCTTGTGTTTCCAAGGTCCTGTGAACATTCCACCACCTATACTTTTCAATTTTTATAACCAAGGGGGAGATGACGATGTTGATGATCACAAGCATGAGGACGAGCTGGACCCATGTACTCAGTCGCGCCTGGCAACTTATTCCGATGGATCACCTCTTCTTGTCTGTATATAAGGCACTGCCGATGTTACTAAGGAAGTAGGTGATGTTTCGCATGGTCGCACTATGCGGACCTATTCCAACATCCGTTGCAGGGTATTCGGGATGGATACTAGTGTACTAGCGCCAACACCTTCTCCCTGGTTCAGTACTGAAAGTCTTGGAGGAAACTCGCTCTTCCTTGGACAAAACTATCCAATGATGGTGGAAGGCAATCCAGCTGCTATTGACACAATGTTACTACCATTTATGAGAAGCAATTGTATCTATACCTCGGACATTGCTATGCTTCCCTACCATCCCAATATGGGTCCTGACATAGGTCGCTTCAGCCTGGATGATCAGTCCTGCGTTGGTCTCGAGATTGACAGTAGATGGCCCTTCCCAGAGAATCACTTCTGGTTCAAATCAAGCATTTCCAACGCCGATGAGTGGTTGAGCTGAAGTTCATTTCATCGATTTGTTATTTGTTGTGTGAGAAAAACTTTACTAGAATGTTTTGTTGGAAATGATCTATAATCCAACGTGTATCCTCATTGTCGTTGTGGGCTGATGACTTGTTGTATGTAATCAATGGTACATTTGCATATGTGTCCATCAACTCACGCCTGCTAGTGGTGTCCATATGAACAGTGCTAGTGATTTTAGTTGCAAAAATTAGATAGTGTTAGTGATTTTTAGGTGCATATTTTGACAAATCACAGTGTTACAAGGTTGACAAATGGCAATGTTACTAGATAAAAAAATGTCAATATTTCCAGTTTGACAAATGGCAAAATACCCAAAATGACAGATATGCAAATCTTACCCAATTGTTTGTACGTGGTTGCACACGGGTCATGCAAAACAACCGTTTGCATTGAAGTGATGCGGAAATCCTGCTCGGCACATTTTCCCTTGGCTTCCTGGGGAAGCTGTCGGTTTGCATCCGGGTGTTCTAACTAAAATGTTTGCGATGAGTAATTTATATTTAAAAACCATTGACATTTTTTTCAAAAGAAATCGTTTGATAAGTCTGTACATTAAGAGAGAAAAACGCAAGTTCGGTCAAACCATATCTTTCATTCAACCACACTGCGAATTTATATTCATATGATCGAAATTCGAGATATAGAATTCAACCCCAAAAAAACCATTTCCGGCGGCGGCGGAGGCGGCTTGCCGCGCCGTCGTTGTCGTTGTCGTCCTCCGGGACGCCGTTGTTGAAGTCTTCAAGGCAGCACAAAATGTTCTTCACTTGTAAATCAAACATCATGTCGTCGCGTGATCGACGGGCGGGGCGTGGGAGGACGGCAACTGGAGCCGCTGAGAGGTAGCGGTCGATGGCAGCGTCCCATGCCGCTGAGGGGGGGAGCACGCACGGGCACAAGCACGGGCGCGGCAGGTGCTGCCAAACGCACGGAGGCCAGCGCCACGGTGGGTGGAGGGGCGTGCACGGGCACGGGCAGGGGCGCTGGTGCTGGCATGTACATGAGCTCACGCGGGTCCGCGGAGACCTGGCTGACGCCCGCGGCTTACAGCTCTGCGATAGTGCTCGGCGACCAGCCCGTCAATGCTATGGGGATGGTCGCTGGCGCGGGCGCGGTGATGGGAGCTAGGACGGTAGCGGGCACAGCAACCGCCACGGCCAGCTCGTTCTGGGCCATGTCCATGAGGCCCCATTCCTCCTTATTTTCTATCTCCTCTGGCTTGAAGTAGACTTCACCAAACTTGAAGACTAGTGGCAGATGATCATTCTGCGCCATGGCGTTGGTGGAGGTCTGTGGGAGGGAGGGTAATGGGAGACGAACAGTAAGGCCGCCCGTATTAAACAGCGGCTCGGGCGCCATTAATGGAGAGGAAGGCGGGCGGCCATGGAAGTCAAAGGGCTCGCTTCCCAGTGAGCCTGCGCAGTGTACAGCTCGCACGCTTCCTGGTGAGCCTGCGCATTGGAGGACAGCTTGCACGCCTCTCGATCAGCCTGCACAACGGACTGCGCTCGCACGCCTCTCGTTCAGTCAAGGTCAAGTAGCTGTCCACACGGCACCTCCTACAGCCATTAAAACCAAGACACGTGGCGTCACGTGAAAGAACGCATACGGTTCAAATTCTACAAACGTTCGAGATATTAAAGTGGCAGCTATTTTTTTCAAAATGCCTTTGTTGGCTGTCATTATTCGAGTGCGATTTCTCTCAAAATGGACACGAGAAATGCTACAGCATGTCGGGTGCCATTCCATGATAGCATGCCAAGTTTCATCAATTTCAGAGGAGTTTTGGATTTCCTAGAATTTAAAAACCAGGCATCTCAATGTTTTGCTGGCAACCAACGGTGCCCTGGTGTTTGATTTTTCAACCAATTTATATACACTGGAGCATGTGCATGTAGTTCAAATTTGAATTGTGCACATAAATGCATTGAAAACTCAGTTAATGCATAAAAATATCCAAACAAACCCCAAAAAATCCCAAAATTTGCCACAACATTCCTGTTGTTCTATCTTGACACGAGAAATATTTTGAAAGCAATAAGAGGCAATGGATATCGTTTCATACCCAAAGCTGGGACATTCCCTACTGAAACCATCATGCCTTTTGTGAGAAGCGTATACCCGAACCTGCCCCAAATGGGACAATTTTTTTACCACGGCATGTTGTTGCCGCTCCATGATAGCATGCCAAGTTTCATGAATTTCAGACGAGTTTTGGATTTACTAGAATTTAAAAACAGGCAACTCAACGTTTTGCCGGCAATCAACAGTGCCCTGGTGTTTGAATTTCATTCTCATCTCTTGCATGGGATCTAGAAATTCACCCAAGGACACAGATTCGATTTTTCAACCAACTTTAGTGCATTGGAGAATGTGCTTGTAGTTCAAATTTGAATTATGCACATAAATGCCTAGAAAATCCAGTTAATTCATAAAAATGTCCAAACGAACCCCGAAAAATCACAAAAATTGACACAACACTCCTGTTGTTCTATGTTGACACTAGAAAATTTTTGAAAGCCATAAGAGGCAATGGATATCGTTTCATCCCCAAAGGTGGGATGTTCCCTATCGAAACCATCATGCTTGTTGTGAGAAGCTCTGGTTTGTGAGAAGCTTATACCCGAACCTGCCCCAAATGTGACAATTTTTTTACCACGACATGTTGATGCCACTCCATGATAGCATTCCAAGTTTCATGAATTTCAGACGAGATTTGGATTTACTAGAATTTAAAAACCAGGCATCTCAATCTTTTGCCGGCAATAAACAGTGCCCTGGTGTTTGAATTTCATTCCAATCTCTTGCACGGGACCTAGAAATTCACCCTAGGACACACATGTGATTTTTCAACCAACTTTGGTGCATTGGAGCATGTGCTCGTAGTTCAAATTTGAAATATGCACATAAAATGCCTACAAAACCAAGTTAATGTATAAAAAAGGCCAAACGAACCCCGAAAAATTCCAAGATTAAACACAACACTCCTGTTGTTCTATGTTGACACTAGAATTTTTTTGAAAACAATAAGAGGCAATGGATATCATCCCGTCCCCAAAGGTGGTACGTTCCCTATCGAAACCATCATGCTTGTTGTGAGAAGCTCTGGTTTGTGAGAAGCTTATACCCAAACCTGTCCCAAATGGGACAAAATTTTCACCACAGCATGTTGATGCCGCTCCATGATAGCATGCCAAGTTTCGTGAATTTCAGACGAGTTTTGGAATTACCAGAATTTAAAAACCAGGTATCTCAACGTTTTGCCGGCAATCAACAGTGCCGTGGTGTTTGAGATTCATTCCCCGTCTCTTGCATGGGACCTAAGCATTCACCGAAGGACACACATGTGATTTTTCAACCAATTTATATGCAGTAGAGCATGTGCACGTAGTTCAGTTTTGAATTATGCACATAAAATGCCTAGAAAACTCAGTTAATGCATAAAAATGTCCAAACGAACCCCGAAAATCCCAAAAATTGACACAACACTCCTGTTGTTCTATGTTGACACGAGAATTTTTTTAAAGCAATAAGAGGCAATGGATATCGTTTCGTCCCCAAAGGTGGGACGTACGTTCCCTACCGAAACCATCAGGCTTGTTCTGAGAAGCTCTGGTTTGTGAGAACCATATACTCAAACCTGCCCCAAATGGGACAATTTTTTACCACGGCATGTTTATGCCGCTCCATGATAGCATGCCAAGTTTCATGAATTTCAGACGAGTTTTGGATTTACTAGAATTTAAAAACCAGGCATCTCAATGTTTTGCCGGCAATCAACGGTGCCTGGTGTTTGAAATTCATTCCCATTTCTTGCATGGGACCTAAGCATGCACCAAAGGACACATATTTGATTTTCAACCAATTTATATGCACTGGAGCATGTGCATGTAGTTCAAATTTGAATTATGCACATAAATGCATTGAAAACTCAGTTAATGCATAAAAATGTCCAAACGAACCCCAAAAAATCCCAAAAATTGACACAACACTCCTGTTGTTCTATGTTGACACGAGAATTTTTTTGAATGCAATAAGAGGCAATGGATATCGTTTCGTCCCCAAAGGTGGGACGTTCCCTATCCAAACGATCATGCTTGTTGTGAGAAGCTCTGGTTTGTGAGAAGCATATACTCGAACCTGCCCCAAATGGGACAAAAAATTTACCACGGCATGTTGATGCCGCTCCATGATAGCATGCCAAGTTTCATGAATTTCAGACGAGTTTTGGATTTACTAGAATTTAAAAACCAGGCATCTCAACGTTTTGCCGACAATCAACAGTGCCCTGGTGTTTGAATTTCGTTCCAATCTCTTGCAGCATGGGACCTAGAAATTCACCCTAGGACACACATGTGATTTTTCAACCAACTTTAGTGCACTGAAGCATGTGCTTGTAGTTCAAATTTGAATTATGCACATAAAATGCCTACAAAACCCAGTTAACGTATAAAAAAGGCCAAACATACCCCGAAAAATTTCAAGATTAAACACAACACTCCTGTTGGTCTATACTGACACTAGAAATTTTTTGATAGCAATAAGAGGCAACAGATATCGTCCCGTCCCCAAAGGTGGTACGTTTCCTATCGAAACCATCATGCTTGTTGTGAGAAGCTCTAGTTTGTGAGAAGCTTATACGCAAACCTGCCCCAAATGGGCCAAAATTTCACCACGGCATGTTGATGCCGCTCCATGATAGCATGCCAAGTTTCATGAATTTCAGACGAGTTTTGGGTTTACTAGAATTTAAAAACCAGGCATCTCAACGTTTTGCCGACAATCAACAGTGCCCTGGTGTTTGAATTTCGTTCCAATCTCTTGCAGCATGGGACCTAGAAATTCACCCTAGGACACACATGTGATTTTTCAACCAACTTTAGTGCACTGAAGCATGTGCTTGTAGTTCAAATTTGAATTATGCACATAAAATGCCTACAAAACCCAGTTAACGTATAAAAAAGGCCAAACAAACCCCGAAAAATTTCAAGATTAAACACAACACTCCTGTTGGTCTATACTGACACTAGAAATTTTTTGATAGCAATAAGAGGCAACAGATATCGTCCCGTCCCCAAAGGTGGTACGTTTCCTATCGAAACCATCATGCTTGTTGTGAGAAGCTCTGGTTTGTGGGAAGCTTATTCGCAAACCTGCCCCAAATGGGCCAAAATTTCACCACGGCATGTTGATGCCGCTCCATGATAGCATGCCAAGTTTCATGAATTTCAGACGAGTTTTGGATTTACTAGAATTTAAAAACCATGTATCTCAATGTTTTGCCGGCAATCAACAATGCCATGGTGTTTGAAATTCATTTCCATTTCTTGCATGGGACCTAGAAATTCACCCAAGGACACACATGTGATTTTTCAACCAACATTGGTGCATTGGAGCATGTGCTTGTAGTTCAAATTTGAAATATGCACATAAAATGCCTAGAAAACCCATTTAATGTATAAAAAAGGCCAAACAAACCCCAAAAAATTCATTCCCAATTCTTGCATGGGACCTAAGCATGCACTAAGGGACACAGATTTGATTTTTCAACCAATTTGTATGCACCGGAGCATGTGCATGTAGTTTAATTTTGAATTGTGCATGTGAAATGGCTAGAAAACCAGTTTATTGTAAAAAAAATGTCCAAACAAACCCTGAATAATTCCAATTCTTTTACGACACACATATAGTTGCATGTTCACTATAGATAAAAGGTCTAGCAATTCAAACAGCGTCCATTGCCGCTGTGACCCCATTTTGTAATTCAAATCAAGTAGATCCCACACTGTTTATTGTCACCAACCGTGTGAGATGTAGTACAAAATATCTTGGACCACCGTCAGTGTATAGTACGCCTATGGCTTACGCGAGAAGGTGCGTCGGCTACAGTCCACAGTCGGCGTGTCAAGCACACTAGCTCAATCCCCCAAAACTCCCGCCTCTTCATCCCTCACAATCTCGAAAATATCTACCGCCTGGAAGGTTTTAATGTTTGATAGAACACGATTAGTGTGTGCGGACTGTGTGTGATGTCTGTTATTCCCGCTCTGCTTCAGTCCCTTGATTAAAATTTTCAGTAGCCCCGGCATTTTGCTCCCGCCTCTGCATCCCTCGCAATCTCAAAAATATCTGCTCACCCTTGATCCAAATTTTCAGTAGCCCCGCCTTGTTACTCCCGCCTAGTAAAATTTTCAGTTGCCGTAGTATTTCCTCAAACACAACCTTGCCCCCCTCCACACACACCCCAAAACCTCCGCTCACACAGACACACAGAACCCTCGAAACCATTGCTAGGCCGCCGCCATCGCCGGCGCCTCCATCCTCAACCTCTGCCCGTGTGCCGAGGAGCTCGAGGAGCCAATGACCAAAAAGAGGTTTATCACGGCCTTTTTGCCCAACGCCGGCGAGGTGGCCGCTGAGGTGTCCCCGTCGTCCTCTGCGGGCCCGATCCGCCGTCGCCGGTCCCCCGATCTGCCCGCCGCCGCACCCCTACGCCGGTTCGAGGACTTCCCCGTCCTCCCTTGGACCCGGCAGCCGGCGAAGTCCTACCTCGGGGTCCGACAGCGGCGGTGGGGGATCTGGGTTGCCGAGATTACAGATCGAGAGAGCCACACCCGCCGGTGGCTCGGTAGCTTCCACACGGCCAAGCTCGCGGCCATGGAGTACGATCGCTGGCAGGTCCGCTACCACGACGTGGCAGCTAGGCTCAATTTCCCCTTCGGCACACGTCCGATCCACCTCGTTCCGCCGGAGCCAGGGGTGGTGAGCTCGGCTATGCCGCGGGAGGACCGCGAGGCGTGGGAGCGCCTGGAGGCCGAGGCCGCCGACGAGGCTTACATGCAAGAGCTCCGCCGCAACACCCGGAGCTCGTGGAGGCGGAGCGGGCGATCTTTTCCGGACCAGAGGGCGGCGAGGTTATCGCGCTCTCCTCCGATGATGAGGTCAAAGGCGGCGAGGACGGCGGCGCGGAGGGCGGCGAGGTTATCGCGCTCTCCTTTGATGACGAGGTCGAAGGCGGCGGCGGCGACGCCGGCGTCGAGGGTGTCGAGGTGGGCCCCGAGGATGAGGAGATTGACGTCGACGAGTGGAGGAGTGCCTCCCCCAATGACCCCGACGACGGTACTGGCCCGGACCCGGCTCGCGGCACACCTTACATGACGAGGAAGGATTGGCTCGACCTCTACTTCGACCGAAAGTAGTTTAGCTTAGTTTAATTTATGTTTTATGTTCGGTTATGCAAACTATCTATGTTTATGTTTGAATGCATGCTACTTTCGGTTGAACCTGCTTTGAACTTGATCAAATTGAAGTTTACAACCTTAAGTTTAGGGGATCGACTAGAAAAGGCCAAAAAGTGCTGGAGTATATATATATATCCACTAAGGGTTTTAGTCCTTTAACTTTTTAAGGATCACCTAGAGATGTCCTGATGACTTGTTTATTTCAGTTCTTCACAATGTGATGCTCTATATGTGCAACTATTGGCCATGCAGTTCAATTTCATCAATAACAGTTTCAACAATACCACTATGAATTAAGATATTTGGTTGCTGTTAAGGATATTGTAGTTGACATGCCTTTTCGTTTTTCAATTGTTGTTCAGCAACATGCATTGTACTGAATAACTAAATATGCAATCCCAGGCTACATAGCAACAAGGAAGAGTGTTACCTTAATGTTCTGATGATGTCTAGATATAGATGTAATAAAATCTTATATAATGGGATGGATTGAGTGTTGTACTACATCATTTTTCAATTGTTGTTTAGCTTCTTATATTACTTGGTCCTTTTAGGTACATATATCATTGCCAAAGATCCACACTTCGACCCTTTCTGCGTATGGGGCAATGAGATATTCATGAACCAGCACCAAGTGAGGAAACTAATAAAGATTGTTATTAAAATGGGTCAAAAGATGTCAATCGAACTATTTGTTTACACTTTATGCAAGACAACAGTGAACTGCGGGATGGTAAGTAAGAACCCTGTAGCCTTCTTTTTACTGCCCGTAATGAGTTGTGTTAGATGACAATATCTGAATCTTTTTTCTTTTGCACTGGATCCTGAAGCAGTTTACTCAAGATTACCTCTCAAACTACATGATTGGCGGCTGGCCATCACAAGGGGTTGGACTAGAGTCCTGCATGCCTTCTGCATCCAGGAGAGCACAATAGGGCCATTCCGCTTCACCTTGTTCAGCAACTGGAATGTCTGTCGCCTCTTTCTTTACCATATGTAATAGTACAAGTATAGAACCCTGGTACATCATTCTTTATTCGGTGCTTATGTAATCCTTAAACATATGTACCTGTGAATCGAATAATGCATTGGTTGTTTGAACCTGATGGATATGAATAAAGCTATAGCCTACTTTCAAGTTTAAATTAGGTACAATTTTAAATAGCAGCAATTAAATTAGGGCGAAATTACGTTGTGCAGGTCATTACGGCACACACACGGTTGGTAAAACACAAACGTTTGCGATATACACCATAATCCGAGACGGTTCACACAGAGGAAACGTGTGCAAGCATGCACACAGTTGCCGTTTGCAAAGCGTGTGTGATGTCAGACACTATCACATACGGTGCGGGAAAACTAAATGTGTGTGATTGTCTACCCATCGTACACGGTTTATAATCATGAACTGTTTGTGATGTGCTAGGCATCGTAAAACTCCCGTGCCTAGAATCTGCCTAGAAAACTCCCATGACTGGAATCTGCCTGGTTTTAGGCAGAACCACAAAACTCCAACTGCGATGGCAATGCGAGCACAAACGAGTAGCAAGGATGAAGCGTTTGGGATATTTTAGATGTCGGAAACGTTTATATAGGGACAACTATATGCATCAAGGCTCCCTATCCCCGACGGTTTTTGGGTCGTGTGGGAAGGACCCCCCTATCGCCCACACTCACTTGGCGACGGTTCCAAATGCCGTCGCGGAAAGGGGTAAAAAACTGTTTGTTTAGGACCGACCAAAGTCCACACTTTGTTCTTAATACATGGATCCTATCTCAGATTTCATGGCCTCAAGACATTTTGCGGAATTTGGGCTCATCATCGCTTCCTCATAGTTTGTAGGTTCGTCATGGTCAAGTAACATGACCTCCAGAATAATATTACCGTACCACTCTGGTGCGGATCATACTCTGGTTGACCTACGAGGTTCAGCAGTAACTTGATCTGAAGTTTCATGATCATCATCATTAGATTCCTCACTAATTGGTGTAGGAATCACTGGAACTAATTTCTGTGATGTACTACTTTCCAACTTGGGAGAAGGTACAATTACGTCATCAAGTTCTACTTTCCTCCTACTCACTTCTTTTGAGAGAAACTTCTTCTCTAGAAAGGATCCATTCTTGGCAACAAAGATTTTTGCCTTCGGATCTGTGATAGAAGGTGTACCCAACAGTTTGTTTTGGGTATTCTATGAAGACGCACTTCTCCGATTTGGGTTTGAGATTATCAGGCTGAAGCTTTTTCACATAAGCATCGCAACCCCAAACTTTAAGAAACGACAGCTTAGGTTTCTTGCCAAACCACAGTTCATATGGTGTCATCTCAACGGATTTAGATTGTGCCCTATTTAACGTGAATGCAGCTGTCTCTAATGCATAACCCCAAAACGATAGTGGTAAATCGGTAAGAGACATCATAGATCGCACCATATCTAATAAAGTGCGGTCATGATGATCGGACACACCATTATACTGTGGTGTTCCAGGTGGTGTGAGTTGCGAAACTATTCCACATTGTTTTAAATAAAGGCCTAACTCGGAACTCAAATATTCGCCTCTGCGATCAGATCGTAGAAACTTTATTTTCTTGTTACGATGATTTTCCACTTCACTCTGAAATTCTTTGAACTTTTCAAATGTTTCAGACTTATGTTTCATCAAGTAGATATACCCATATCTTCTCAAATCATCTGTGAAGGTCAGAAAATAACGATACCTACCGCGAGCCTCAACACTCATCGAACCGCATCCATCAATATGTATTACTTCCAACAAGTCTGTTGCTCACTCCATTGTTCCGGAGAACGGAGTCTTAGTCATCTTGCCCATGAGGCATGGTTCGCAAGCATCAAGTGATTCATAATCAAGTGATTCCAAAAGCCCATCAGCTTGAAGTTTCTTCATGCGCTTTACACCAATATGACCTAAACGGCAGTGCCACAAATAAGTTGCAATATCATTATTAACCTTGCATCTTTTGGCTTCAATATTATGAATATGTGTATCACTACGATCGAGATTCAATAAACCATTTACCTTGGGTGTATGACCACAGAAGGTTTTATTCATGTAAACAGAATAACAATTATTCTTTGACTTAAATGAATAACTGTATTGCAATAAACATGATCCAATCGTATTATGCTCAACGCAAACACCAAATAACATTTATTTTAGGTTCAACACTAATCCCGAAGGTAAAGGGAGTGTGCGATGGTGATCTTATAACCTTTTGGAATCACTTCCAACACATATCGTCACCTCGCCCTCAACTAGTCTCCGTTCATTTTGTAACTCCTGTTTCAAGTTACTAATCATAGCAACTGAACCAGTATCAAATACCCAGGGGCTACTATTGTAACATCCCAAAATTCTAAATTTTGGAATGTTATAATAAACAGATAGATTGGATAGATTGTTTGATTGATTGAGTGAAATTGAGTGGAATTCGAAACTTTTTGAAAGTTAAATGAGAGGGAATAAAAGGACTTTCCCAAACTTTCATTTTGCTGTTATGATCTCCATGAATTCAAATTCTTTTCACCACAAAACCCTGGAGAGAAGATGACATGACTTCTTCATTTATTTAAATGACAAGGGGTGTTGAAAATATTTGAATATCATTTGAAAATATTTCCAATTCCGAAACTTTATGCAACTCAATGATTTTCACGAGAGAAGATAAAATGACTTCTTCAAAATATATGAAATAGGAGTTGGGAGTTTCAAAGGATTAAATTCAAAGTCCCATTGAAATTATTTTCCAATATTGGAGTTATTTGAGTTTTATTCAAATTATTTTTCTCCAAAAATAAAAATATACAGAAAATAGGGTACCATGATTCCCTACATCAGAAAATTGGAGGGAAATAAATTTGAAATCATTTTGGTATTTTAAAATGATTTTTATTGGATTTTATTAAGGCAGTAGCACTGTTTGATTTATTTGAATTTTTGTGGTCTTTATTTGACTTTACAAAAATGTTCATGTTGTAGAAGATCTTTTTCTGAAAATTTTGATATATAATATGCCTATATAAAATTTTAATTTATTTTCTTTATCTGGTTTTCCTTCTGTTTCAATTTTAAAAAAAATGTACATGCGGCCCATAGTTATTTACCGCCCACACGCGTAGCATAGTGGCAGCGGGCGCCTCATTTGTTTTTCCCTCTCCTAAATGGGCCAGGCCCAGCCATCCTTCTTATTTTTTTATTTAGGCCGATTTTTGTTAAAAAAAACTGCAGTGTACGCGTGCGCGCGCAGCCGGCCCGTGGTGCTTTTAGCCCATGCGCGTTCCCCGTTTATTTTATTTGTTCGTCTACGTTTAGTCCCACATTGCCTATCCTTTAACCCTTAAACCTCTTTTCCACCTATAAATATAGAGCCATAGAGCCTCCAAAAATTATCCATTGCGGGTTAAATCAATATTTTGGTTTGACTAGCTAAATATATATTTCTCCTCTCCGGCGGGACTTTTGGAAGTTGTTTCCACACTCCGAAGTCGTCTTTTTCTATACCTTATAAAGGTATATTTATTCGTTCTCTGTATTTATACGTTATATCTAGAATTCTTTTATCCGTAGCTATTTTTTTTTTCTTCTGTAAAACAGATTGGCCTTGATTTTTCAAATAGCCATAACTTTTTACTCGTCCATCCAAATTAGATGAAACCAGCGTCTATAGTTTCGTCTTGTTTTCACCTATCCAGTGAACCTGTCACATCAATTTTTTTTAATTTTCAAATTTCGAAATTTGTTTCATAGTCAAATTTATTTTGATCATATCTTTTTATCCGTACCTCCGTTTTTGATGAAACCAACGCCCACTTTTTCGTTACGATCCCCTCTA
Organism: Triticum aestivum; assembly: GCF_018294505.1. Taxonomy (NCBI): domain Eukaryota; kingdom Viridiplantae; phylum Streptophyta; class Magnoliopsida; order Poales; family Poaceae; genus Triticum; species Triticum aestivum. The sequence continues at coordinate 275,023,245 of NC_057805.1, forward strand.
TCCAGTTAAACAACTTAAATATGTTTTTGAAAGTTTTAAAATTTGATTTCAAATAGATTTGTATTTGAATCTTCTTTTGATCATAACTTGAGTTTTATAACTCCGTTTGAGTTGATTCTTTTTGCAATTCGAAGCTCTTGACCTAAACTTTCTGATAAGGCCAAATTTACATAATTTTGGTACTGTTAGAAATTGTTTTATGTCGCAAGAGTTATTTGCTTTGTTTTGATGTTTTCCGAACTATCTCTTCGCTCTTCTCGATCTTTTGAGTGATTGCTTATGTGTGGTTACTATTGCTTGCTTACGATAGATTGACCGGAGTGTGACGAGTAGATCTATCAAGAGTTTTGAGTGCGAATCATCTTCATCAACATTGCAGGCAAGTAACACTTTGATCATACTTTCCATACCCAGTTTTATTGCATTAGATCTATTCCTCAAACAATTGCATGATTAGGATCTGATTAAATTGTGGGAGCTGGGAATTAGTTGAGGTAGTACCTATTACCTGTTTTCTTATCAAACCCTTGGGAGTTACTTCTACGTTGCTATTATTATTGCCATGCTATGCTCGTAGACGTGGATTGGGTTTGAGAGATATTCATGACAGATGTGAGATGTTTCTTAATGGTTCAACTTAAGGTGGCAACTAAAACTCACGTCTGGGTGGATTGAGGCACCTGGAGAACCCAGTGTTGTCTGTTTGTATAAGGTCCGCCACCCAGGCTCAAAGGGATCATAAGATTATTCATGCTAGAAACTTCCGTGTGCAGCCACAAGCTATTATGGGCTCTAGCATAGTTGAGTAGGTTACATGATCTCTTGAAGAGGTGGGCTAGCAGATGTAGGGGAAAGTAGGTGTACCGGTCCACCCGGAGTAAAGAGTGATTGTTCCTGAAAGACTGTGTCTCGGTCATCCGTTTTTTAAACGTCATGTAGTGCGAGAATCAAGCAGAGGCGATCGAGTCTTGTGGGGAAAAGTGCGCAAACCTCTGTAGAGTGTACAAACTAATCATGGTTAGCCGTGTCCCCGGTTATGGACAACTTGAGTATCTAGTACCTGGATTATCATTGGAATCTCATCACCATGTTACTTTTAATTAATTTTGTTGGGTTAATGATGACACTTAATTGGGGATTGAGTTGGAGGTACCTTCTCAATGTTTCACAACCACCATGATAGTTAAATAAAATGTATTCCTTTGCAGTAGGGAAAAATTGGCTTTTTGCAAAAACATTATAACCATAGAGCTTTTCCACCAGCCATATATGCATGTAGTGATAGCCTTTGTTCATCATTTCTCTATGGTGTGAATTTGCCAGTACATTCCATGTGCTGACCCGTTTTCGGGCTGCAACGTTTCATGTTGCAGGATATCTTACGACGAGTAAGTGATACGTTAGGGTTACGATTTCTACACTCAACTTTGCCGTTGGTGTTGATGGGAATCCACAACCTTGTTACTTCCGCTATTTTGGATTGAGCTAATAGTATTTACGTTACTTTATGCATGTGATTTACCTCTGTTATAAATCCTCGAGTACTGTGTGTGTCAGCATACCGATCCAGGGATGACACTTAAGCACAGAGACTTGATCCATTCGGGTCGGGTCGCTACAAGATGGTATCAGAGCACATGTTGACTGTAGGACGTGACCCTAGAAACTGGCAAGCCCATAGGAAGGATTTTCTCTAAAACTTTTCTTTTCAAAAGAATCTTGTACCTCTCTTCTCTTTTGAGTTAATTCAAATATTCCCTTTAGTGAGACCATATCCCTTTTTCCTTTTGGACCACTCGAAGATTCAGCTGATGAGACCACTTCAAGAAGTACAAGATATCGGACAACTAAGACCATTCGGAATAAAGAGGATCTTTACCGTGCATTATGATAATAGAAACTACAACGGTTGAGGATTCCAAAGACTGGGAGAATTTGAAGGCTCTGAAGAATTGCCAGATGTGTATGACCTAGGAAGGTTACCCTTATGGAACTTGGCAGACTATGGAAGATGTCAATACTCGAGAGCAAGGTGTATCGGAGAAAGACCAAAACATGGAGAGTTAGAAACTCAAAGTTTTGTCAAGGAAACCCTAAGGCAGGAGATATCAACTATCGAATGATAGCTCATGGTAATGACAAGAGCAGAAACACGGATACCCATGAGGTTATCGCCCGCTTATGATATTGTCACCGTGTTGAGTTAAGTATGCATATGCATGGAAGGATTGGATGGTAGAAGGCTGATGGAGCACCTATCAGCAAGATGAAGTTTTAACTTTAGACCGGTGTATCACCAGGATCCGGAGTATTACATCAAGAAGTTTAGGATGGACCTGCAGGAAGCTGTATTTGACAAAGAAGTGTTTCGTGAAGAACTCAGAACCCAGAAACTGAAAGTAGCCAAGCAGGGAAAGCAAAACCTTGAGATAACGGAGACTCGTCAGGAACTGAAGGACAGTAGGATTAGGGTTCATGTCAAGGATGTTGAGACCCAGAAGTTGGAGCGCAACTCCAGAAATATTAAAGGATGTCATGAGACACTTCGCGTCAACAGAGATGATTTGGCAAAAGAACTTTATAAGGACAAGCATGATCGGAAGAAGCCATTGGAGGCATGAACAAGACTTGAAGAGTTTGGCGACTTTGAAGATTTTTGACCTTTAGAAGACCCAACTCCTGTTATACCTACGTTAGATGCGACGTTTGTGAGCTGTCATTTGTTTGTTGTTTTTTGACAGCCACAATAAAATCTTTCTTTTCAAAACTATTGTTTGCATTGTGTGCATCCCTCTCGACCTCTCTTATCTCACCCCAAACCCATGGACCCAACAGAGGATGAATGGAGATGAGCTTGTATTTTCTGGACCGATGAGTTAAATGGAGACGGACCGATGAATTCAGAACATGGAGGATCACATGAAGAATAACCCTATAGTCGGAAAGGATATGACCCGGCATGCTCTTCAGTGTTTTGAAAGAGGTGCTGCTACTTGGTGGAGGATGTACCAAACCACCAATGGATGGCAAGGAGTAACCACTTGGAAAGAATTTAAGTGGACTCTACAAAGATCTCGTCCTGTGTCCCAGAAATTGAAGCCTTATGGAAAGGATATGAAGAAACCTTGTGCATACAAGCCTTGTGGAGAAATAGGACACAACCATAAGGAACACAAGGATGAATGCCCAAATTGTGAAGGAAGTCACCCAGTTGAAGAATGCCCAACTAGGCAGATCACTTGTTTCTTGTGTGAAGGGACTACCCACTACCCTTCTCAGTGTCACATCTACCCCATGGTACAAAGGACCAACCAGCGGAAGAAAGAAGCAATGAAAAGAGCCCTCATGGAAATTTTAGAGGAATCTGTGATGAAGGAAGAGGTGGAGGACACACCCAAAGAAGAACCAATTAAACCCTGCACCAAGTCTTGATATTCATGTGGAGAAGAAGGACACATCTCCCAAAATTGTCTGAATGGGGATTTAGTAGAATTCCCGACAGAGGAAGTAGAGTATGACCCACAGGAAATAGAAGCCCTGATTGGAACGGAAAAGTCCAGGAAGAGAAGTAGATTGGATCCCAGGAACAACCCAATTTCTACAAAAAGAGACCTGAGTCATATCACATGTTTCAAGTGCAAAAATTCAGGACACTACCACAATGATTGCCCAAAAGGGAAGATGAGGACCCCAGGAGGCTATATAATCACAAGGAAACCCCGAGATATGTCAGAAGTAATATGTTTCCGTTGTGATGAAGCAGGGCACTTTGCTAGAGAATGCCCCAAGGAGACGGAGACTTGAGACAAATAGTTGAGTGCAACGAGAATTATAGTAGTAGTAGTGTGGACATTACTTTTATTAGTGAGGTGTCGAATTGAGGCATGTAATGGAATGCAGGAGATTGTAATAATTTGAGAATCAATAAAGTTAGCATCATTGGTATTGATTTGGATTCTATGAGTTGTTACTCTATGAAGAAAGATTTTGACCATTTTCGAGGATATGAGAAATATGGTCTATGGAAGATTGTGCATTTTAAAGGTGGTAGTACCCTGTGAGGAAACTTGACCCTTGGAAAAAGGTAATGATATTCCACGAAGTGGATTTCGAACAAAATAAGTATGAGTTTTATCTCGATATGTTGGATACCCCAAGAATATGAGGGTATGGAGTATTATTGGATGTAAAGGAAGTAGTCTATGAAATTGGAGACGGAGCATGTCTTCGTGTGTTCCCTCTGCGAGGAGTTAAACTATTTGGAGTTAAGGGAAAGTTAACCCCGAGATTTGTAGGACCATACCGAGTTTTGGAGCGTATGGGAGAAGTGGCCAACAAGTTGGAGTCACCTGAAGGACTGTCAGGAGTTCATGATGTGTTTCATGTTTCCCAGTTGAAGAAGTGCCATGCAGAGATGGCCAATATTCCCCTGTAAGGACGCTTGACCCTGGAAAGGATAATGATGTTCCACGAAGTGGAGTATGGACTTCATAAGTATAAGTTTTTATTTATCTCGGTATGTGGGATATCCCCGGGGATGAGGAGATGAATTACTATTGGATATAAAGGAGGTATGATGTTGGAAATATGGATCAATGGAATTCCATGATGAGTCTGAGTAATCATGTCCTAGTTTGGTGCCAATAGAAGGAAGGAAGACAGTACAATTGGATGGATTTAAGAATACTAGGAAGTTGGATGTTGGAGTAATGACCAGTGCTCGATGATAAGTTCAAGGAACTACAAGTGATGAGATGGGCCATAACCCACAGGCCCCAGGACCTGCCAAGAAGCAAGCACACTCTTGTTGAAGGGAAGACCCTGGAAGAAGTTACGATTTTATCGACAGACGATTTTATAGGAGTAACGCAAAACCTGAGAGTTGTGAAGGAACGATAGATGTTTGTTTGGCTTGCAGAATCCATGGATTTATCCGAACTTGGTTCATCGACAAGAGAAATTCTGCAATGCTTGTGAGGATGACTGAGTGTTAGAATGCGAGATTCGCTAAACCATGTACAAGGAAATGATTTGGGTGCGGGATGGATTGATCACCATACCGACTTACTCTTATTGTTCGCTTTGCTATATGGTATGGTAAATCTGAGTGACCTACCTATAGTAGAGAGACGACGATCAAAACCTTGTTTGAACCTTAGAATGGTATAAGAATGTTTCCCTTGTACACGGCAGTTGTTGCCAACCGTAGGTTATACGGTGAGGATCAACCCAGACCCATTTCCTGTTGGAGAAACCATAAATCGTTGACCACCATGAGATATCGATAGTTGGTTAGTTTTGGCGCCAGACCCGTCAGCTAAGAAGACCCAGTCATGGAATAACCTTACCAAGATGGAATGGACACAGGAATTGAGGAAAAGGTTATGCCACCACCGGAAGAGCCCAGAGAAGGAATTATACTGAAGATCTGAGAAGACTGACACTGTCAAAGATGGATGGAGTATATGAGTTTTGATGGAACCGTAACCATGCTTCTAAGGGTGGTAGCACCCCAGACCCCGGTGATGATCGATGGATTTTGAGAAGACCCCAAATCCTAACCTATTTCTTTCTAGAGTCTCCGAATCTCGAGGACGAGATTCATTTTAAGGGTGGTAGGTTTGTAACATCCCAAAATTCTAAATTTTGGAATGTTATAATAAACAGATAGATTGGATTGATTGTTTGATTGATTGAGTGAAATTGAGTGGAATTCGAAATTTTTTGAAAGTTAAATGAGAGGGAATAAAAGGACTTTCCCAAACTTTCATTTTGCTGTTATGATCTCCATGAATTCAAATTCTTTTCACCACAAAACCCTGGAGAGAAGATGACATGACTTCTTCATTTATTTAAATGACAAGGGGTGTTGAAAATATTTGAATATCATTTGAAAATATTTCCAATTCCAAAACTTTATGCAACTCAATGATTTTCACGAGAGAAGATAAAATGACTTCTTCAAAATATATGAAATAGGAGTTGGGAGTTTCAAAGGATTAAATTCAAAGTCCCATTGAAATTATTTTCCAATATTGGAGTTATTTGAGTTTTATTCAAATTATTTTTCTCCAAAAATAAAAATATACACAAAATAGGGTAACATGATTCCCTACATCAGAAAATTGGAGGGAAATAAATTTGAAATCATTTTGGTATTTTAAAATGATTTTTATTGGATTTTATTAAGGCAGTAGCACTGTTTGATTTATTTGAATTCTTGTGGTCCTTATTTGACTTTACAAAAATGTTCATGTTGTAGAAAATCTTTTTCTGAAAATTTTGATATATAATATGCCTATATAAAATTTTAATTTATTTTCTTTATCCGGTTTTCCTTCTGTTTCAATTTAAAAAAACTGTACATGCGGCCCATAGTTATTTACCGCCCACGCGCGTAGCATAGTGGCAGCGGGCGCATCATTTGTTTTTCCCTCTCCTAAATGGGCCAGGCCCAGCCATCCTTTTTATTTTTTTACTTTGGCCGATTTTTGTTTAAAAAAAAAAACTGCAGTGTACGCATGCGCGCGCAGCCGGCCCGTGGTGCTTTTAGCCCATGCGTTCCCCGTTTATTTTATTTGTTCGTCTACGTTTAGTCCCACATTGCCTAGCCTTTAACCCTTAAACCTCTTTTTCACCTATAAATATAGAGCCATAGAGCCTCCAAAAATTATCCATTGCGGGTTAAATCAATATTTTGGTTTGACTAGCTAAATATATATTTCTCCTCTCCGGCGGGATTTTTGGAAGTTGTTTCCACACTCCGAAGTCGTCTTTTCTATAACTTATAAAGGTATATTTATTGTTCTCTGTATTTATACGTTAGATCTAGAATTCTTTTATCCGTAGCTATTTTTTTTCTGTAAAACAGCTTGGCCCTGATTTTTCAAATAGCATAACTTTTTACTCGTTCATCCAAATTAGATGAAACCAGCGTCTATAGTTTCGTCTTGTTTTCACCTATCCAGTGAACCTGTCACATCAATTTTTTTTAATTTTCAAATTTTGAAATTTGTTTCATAGTCAAATTTCTTTTGATCATATCTTTTTATCCGTACCTCCGTTTTTGATGAAACCAACGCCCACTTTTTCGTTACGATCCCCTCTATCCAGTTAAACAACTTAAACATGTTTTTGAAAGTTTTAAAATTTAATTTCAAACATATTTGTATTTGAATCTTCTTTTGATCATAACTTGAGTTTTATAACTCCGTTTGAGTTGATTCTTTTTGCAATTCGAAGCTCTTGACCTAAACTTTCTGATAAGGCCAAATTTACATAATTTTGGTACTGTTAGAAATTGTTTTATGTCGCAAGAGTTATTTGCTTTGTTTTGATGTTTTCTGAACTATCCTCTTCGCTCTTCTCGATCTTTTGAGTGATTGCTTATGTGTGGTTACTATTGCTTGCTTACGATAGATTGACCGGAGTGTGACGAGTAGATCTATCAAGAGTTTTGAGTGCGAATCATCTTCATCAACATTGCAGGCAAGTAACACTTTGATCATACTTTCCATACCCAGTTTTATTGCATTAGATCTATTCCTCAAACAATTGCATGATTAGGATCTGATTAAATTGTGGGAGCTGGGAAGTAGTTGAGGTAGTACCTATTACCTGTTTTCTTATCAAACCCTTGGGAGTTACTTCTACGTTGCTATTATTATTGCCATGCTATGCTCGTAGACGTGGATTGGGTTTGAGAGATATTCATGACAGATGTGAGATGTTTATTAATGGTTCAACTTAAGGTGGCAACTAAAACTCACATCTGGGTGGATTGAGGCACCTGGAGAACCCAGTGTTGTCTGTTTGTATAAGGTCCGCCACCCAGGCTCAAAGGGATCATAAGATTATTCATGCTAGAAACTTCTGTGTGCAGCCAGAAGCTATTATGGGCTCTAGCATAGTTGAGTAGGTTACATGATCTCTTGAAGAGGTGAGCTAGCAGATGTAGGGGAAAGTAGGTGTACCGGTCCACCCGGAGTAAAGAGTGATTGTTCCTGAAAGACTGTGTCTCGGTCATCCGTTTCTCAAACGTCATGCAGTGCGAGAATCAAGCGGAGGCGATCGAGTCTTGTGGGGAAAAGTGCGCAAACCTCTGTAGAGTGTACAAACTAATCATGGTTAGCCGTGTCCCCGGTTATGGACAACTTGAGTATCTAGTACCTGGATTATCATTTGAATCTCATCACCATGTTACTTTTAATTAATTTTGTTGGGTTAATGATGACACTTAATTGGGGATTGAGTTGGAGGTACCTTCTCAATGTTTCACAACCACCATGATAGTTAAATAAAATTTATTCCTTTGCAGTAGGGAAAAATTGGCTTTTTGCAAAAACATTATAACCATAGAGCTTTTCCACCAGCCATATATGCATGTAGTGATAGCCTTTGTTCATCATTTCTCTATGGTGTGAATTTGCCAGTACATTCCATGTGCTGACCCGCTTTCGGGCTGCAACGTTTCATGTTGCAGGATATCTTACGACGAGTAAGTGATACGTTAGGGTTACGATTTCTACACTCAACTTTGCCGTTGGTGTTGATGGGAATCCACAACCTTGTTACTTCCGCTATTTTGGATTGAGGTAATAGTATTTACACGTTACTTTATGCATGTGATTTACCTCTGTTATAAATCCTCGAGTACTGTGTGTGTCAGCATACCGATCCAGGGATGACACTTAAGCACAGAGACTTGATCCATTCGGGTCGGGTCGCTACAACTATGAACACTAGAAAAGTACACACCAATAACATGTATATCATATATACTTTTGTTCACTTTGCCATCCTTCTTATCCGCCAAGTATTTGGGGCGGTTCCGCTTCCACTGACCATTTCCTTTGCAGCTGAAGCACTCAGTTTCAGGCTTGGGTCTAGCTTTGGGCTTCTTCATGTGAGTGGAATCTTGCTTGCCATTCTTCTTGAAGTTCCCTTTCTTTCCCTTTTACTTGAAACTAGTCGTCTTGACAACTATCAACACTTGATGCTTTTCTTGATTTCTACCTTCGCCAATTTCAGCATCGCGAAGAGCTTGGGGAATCGTTTTCGTTATCCCTTGCATATTATAGTTCATCACGGAGTTCCAGTAACTTGGTGATAGTGACTAGAGAGCTCTGTCAATCACTATCTTATCTAGAAGATTAACTCCCACTTGATTCAAGCGATTGTAGTAATTAGACATTCTGAGCACATGCTCACTGGTTGAGCTATTCTCCTCCATCTTGTAGGCAAAATACTTGTCAGAGGTCTCATACCTCTTGACTCGGGCATGAGTCTGAAATACCAATTTTAGCTCTTGGAACATCTCATATGCTCCATGTCGTTCAAAACGTTTTTGAGGTTCCGGTTCTAAGCCGTAAAGCATGGTGCACTAAACTATCAAGTAGTCATCATACTGAGCTTGCCAAACGTTCGTAACGTCTGTATCTGCTCCTGCAATAGGTCTGCCACCTAGCGGTGCATCAAGGACATAATACTTCTGTGCAGCAATGAGGATAATCCTCAGATCACGGAGCTAGTCCGCATCATTGCTACTAACATCTTTCAATTTATTTTTCTCTAGGAATATATCAAAAAATAAACGGGGAACTACATCGCGAGCTATTGATCTACAACATAATTTGCAAATACTATCAGGTACTAAGTTCATGATAAATTAAAGTTCGATTAATCATATTACTTAAGAACTCCCACTTAGATAGACATCCCTCTAGTCATCTAAGTGATCACGTGATCCATATCAACTAAACCATGTCTGGTCATCACGTGAGATGGAGTAGCTTTCAACAGTGAACATCACTATGTTGATCATATCTACTATATGATTCATGCTCGACCATTCGGTCTCAGTGTTCCGAGGCCATATCTGCATATGCTAGGCTCGTCAAGTTTAATCCGAGTACTCTGTGTGTGCAAAACTGGGTTGCACCCGTTGTATGTGAACGTAGAGCTTATCACACCCGATCATCACGTGGTGTCTCGGCACGCCGAACTATAGCAACGGTGCATATTCAGGTAGAACACTTGTACCTTGAAATTTAGTGAGAGATCATCTTATAATGCTACCGCCGTATGATACGTCCATTTTGCATCATGCTTTTATATCGATATTTATTGCACTATTGGCTGTTATTACACATTATGTCACAACACTTATGCCTTTTCTCTCTTATTTTACAAGGTTTACATGAAGAGGGAGAATGCCGGCAGCTGGAATACTGGGCTAGAAAAGGAGCAAATATGAGAGACCTATTCTGCACAACTCCAAAAGTCTTGAAACTCCATGAAAGTCAGTTTTGGAATATATTAAAAATATTGGGCGAAGAAAGCACCAGAGGGTGGCCACCCACTGTCCACGAGGGTGGAGGGCGCGCCCTACCCCCCTGGGCGCGCCCCTCTGCCTCGTGGGCCACCTGGAAGCCCCCCGATGCCCATCTTCTAATATAAGGTGTCTTTTGCCCTGGAAAAAATAAGAAGGAACCTTTCGGGACGAAGCGCCACCGTCTCGAGGCGGAACCTGGGCGGAACCAGTCTAGGGCTCCGGCGGAGCTATTCTGCCGTGGAAACATCCCTCCAGGAGGGGGAAATCGTCACCATCGTCATCACCATCGATCCTCTCATCGGGAGGGGGTAAATCTCCATCAACATCTTCACCAGCACCATCTCCTCTCAAACCCTAGTTCATCTCTTGTATCCAATCTTTGTCTCAAAACCTCAGATTGGTACCTGTGTGTTGCTAGTAGTGTTGATTACTCCTTGTAGTTGATGCTAGTTGGTTTATTCGGTGGAAGATTATATGTTCAGATCCTTTATGCACATTAATAGCCCTCTGATTATGAACATGAATATGATTTGTGAGTAGTTACGTTTGTTCCTGAGGACATGGGAGAAGTCTTGTTATAAGTAGTCATGTGAATTTGGTATTCTTTCGATATTTTGATGAGATGTATGTTGTCTTTCCTCTAGTGGTGTTATGTGAACGTTGACTACATGACACTTCACCATTGTTTGGGCCTAGGGGAAGGCATTGGGAAGTAATAAGTAGATGATGGGTTGCTAGAGTGACAGAAGCTTAAACCCTACTTTATGCGTTGCTTCGTAAGGGGCTGATTTGGATCCATATGTTTCATGCTATGGTAAGGTTTACCTTAATTCTTCTTTCGTAGTTGCGGATGCTTGCGAGGGGGGTTAATCATAAGTGGGATGCTTGTCCAAGGAAGGGCAGTACCCAAGCACTGGTCCACCCACATATCAAATTATCAAAGTAATGATCGTGAATCATATGAGCATGATGAAAACTAGCTTGACGATAATTCCCATGTGTCCTCGGGAGCGCTTTCCTTTATATAAGAGTTTGTCCAGGCTTGTCCTTTGCTACGAAAAGGATCGGGCCACCTTGCTGCACCTTGTTTACTTTTGTTACTTGTTACCCGTTACGAATTACCTTATCATAAAACTATCTGTTACCGATAATTTCAGTGCTTGCGGAGAATACCTTACTGAAAACTGCTTGTCATTTCCTTCTGCTCCTCGTTGGGTTCGACACTCTTACTTATCAAAAGGACTACGATAGATCCGCTATACTTGTGGGTCATCAAGACTCTTTTCTGGCGCCGTTGCTGGGGAGTGAAGCGCCTTTGGTAGGTGGAATTTGGTAAGGAAAAATTTATATAGTGTGCTGAAATTTACTGTCACTTGTTACTATGGAAAATAATCCTTTGAGGGGCTTGTTCGGGGTATCTTCACCCCAACCAGTAGAGCAAAGAGTTGATCCTCAACCTACTGAACCTACTAAAAATGTTTACTTTGAAATTCCTTCGGGTATGATAGAGAAACTGCTAGCTAATCCTTTTACAGGAGATGGAACATTACATCCCGATATGCACCTAATCTATGTGGATGAAGTTTGTGGATTAGTTAAGCTTGCAGGTATGCCCGAGGATGTTATCAAGAAGAAGGTCTTCCCTTTATCTTTGAAGGGAAAGGCATTGACATGGTTTAGGCTATGTGATGATATTGGATCATGGAACTACAACCGATTGAAATTGGAATTTCATCAGAAGTTTTATCCTATGCATCTGGTTCATCGTGATCGTAATTATATATAAATTTTTTGGCCTCGCGGAGGAGAAAGTATCGCTCAAGCTGGGGTGAGGCTTAATTCAATGTTATATTCATGCCCCAATCATGAGCTCTCAAGAGAAATTATTATTCAAATTTTTTATGCTCGGCTTTCTCTCAATAATCGCTCCATGCTCGATACTTCTTGTACTGGTCCTTTTATGATGAAGACTATTGAATTCAAATGGGATTTATTGGAAAGAATTAAATGCAACTCTGAAGATTGGGAAATCGATGAAGGTAAGGAGTCAGGTATAACACCTAAGTTTGATTGTGTTAAATCTTTTATGGATACCGATGCTTTTCATGAATTTAGCACTAAATATGGACTAGACTCTGAGATAGTAGCTTCTTTCTGTGAATCATTTGCTACTCATGTTGATCTCCCTAAGGAGAAGTGGTTTAAATACCATCCTCCCATTGAAGTAAAAGTAGTTGAACATATTAAAGTTGAAGAAAAGACTATCACTTATAATGTTGATCCTATTGTTCCTACCACTTATATTGAGAAACCACCTTTTCCTATTAGAATAAAGGATCATGCTGAAGCTTCAACATTGGTTCGTAAGAGTAATGCTAGAACACCTACACCCCCTGAGCAAATTAAAGTTGAAACTAGTATTGCTATGGTTAAAGATCTCTTGGTTGATAATATTGATGGGCATGTTATTTACTTCTGTGATGAAGCTGCTAGAATTGCTAGACCCGATACTAAAAATAAACATAGACCTGTTGCAGGCATGCCTGTTGTTTCTGTTAAAATAGGAGATCATTGCTATCACGTCTTATGTGATATGGGTGCTCGTGCGAGTGCAATACCTCATTCCTTATACCAAGAAATTATGCATGATATTGCACCTACTGAGATAGAAGATATTGATGTTACAATTAAGCTTGCCAATAGAGATACTATTTCACCAATTGGGATTGTTAGAGATGTTGAAGTCTTGTGTGGGAAAGTTAAATATCCTACTGATTTTCTTGTTCTTGGTTCCCCACAAGATGACTTTTATCCCATTATATTTGGTAGACCCTTCTTGAATACTGTTAATGCTAAGATAGACTGCAAAAAGGACATTGTTACTGTTGGTTTAGGGGATATGTCTCATGATTTTAATTTTGCTAAATTTCGTAGACAACCCCATGATAAATAATTTCCTAGTAAAGATGAAATTATTGGTCTTGCTTCTATTGTCATGCCTCCTAATGATCCCTTAGAAAAATATTTGCTAGACCATGAAAATGATATGTTTAGGAATGAAAGAAGGGAAATCAATGAAGTATTCTTTATACAGGGATCTATTTTGAAGCACAACTTGCCAGTTGAAATTTTAGGGGATCCTCCTCCACCCAAGGGTGATCCCACGTTTGAGCTTAAGCCATTACCTGATACTCTTAAATATGCTTATCTTGATGAAAAGAGGATATATCCTGTTATTATTAGTGCTAACCTTTTAGAGCAGGAAGAAGAGAAATTATTGAAAACTCTGAAGAAGCACCGTGCTGCTATTGGATATACTCTTGATGATCTTAAGGGCATTAGTGCCACTCTATGCCAGCACAAAATAAAATTGGAGAAAGACGCTAAACCGGTTGTTGATCACGAACGACGGCTAAATCCCAAGATGAAAGAAGTGGTAAGAAATGAAATACTAAAGCTTCTGGAGCTAGGTATAATTTATCCCGTTGCTAATAGTCAGTGGGAAAGTCCTGTCCATTGTGTCCCTAAGAAGGGAGGTATTACTGTTGTTCCTAATGATAAAGACGAATTGATCCCACAAAGAATTGTTATAGGTTATAGAATGGTAATTGATTTACGCAAACTAAATAAAGCTACTAGAAAGGATCATTACCCTTTACCTTTTATTGATCAAATTCTAGAAAGATTATCCAAACATACACATTTCTGCTTTCTAGATGGTTATTCTGGTTTCTCTCAAATACCTGTGTCAAAAGAGGATCAGGAAAAGACCACTTTTACTTGCCCTTTCGGTACCTTTGCTTATAGACGTATGCCTTTTGGTTTATGTAATGCACCTGCTACCTTTCAAAGATGTATGACTGCTATATTCTCTGACTTTTGTGAAAAGATTGTTGAGGTTTTCATGGATGATTTCTCCATGTATGGAACTTCTTTTGATGATTGCTTAAGCAACCTTGATCGAGTTTTGCAGAGATGTGAAGAAACTAATCTTGTCTTGAATTGGGAGAAGTGCCACTTTATGGTTAATGAAGGTATTGTCTTGGGGCATAAAATTTCTGAAAGAGGTATTGAAGTTGATAAAGCTAAAGTTGATGCTATTTAAAAGATGTTGTGTTCTAAGGACATTAAAGGTATAAGAAGTTTCCTTGGTCATGCCAGTTTTTAGGAGGTTCATTAAAGACTTCTCAAAAATTTCTAGGCCTCTGACTAATCTTTTACAAAAATATGTTCCTTTTGTCTTTGATGATGATTGTGTAGAAGCATTTTAAATACTTAAGAAAGCCTTGATTTCTGCACCTATTGTTTAGCCACCTAATTGGAATTTACCCTTTGAAATTATGTGTGATGCTAGTGATTATGCTGTAGGTGCTGTTCTAGGACAAAGAGTTGATAAGAAATTAAATGTTATCCAATATGCTAGTAAAACTCTAGACAGTGCCCAGAGAAATTATGCTACTACTGAAAAAGAATTTTTAGCAGTTGCATTTGCTTGTGATAAGTTAAAACCTTATATTGTTGATTCTAAAGTAACTGTTCACACTGATCATGCTGCTATTAAATACCTTATGGAATAGAAAGATGCTAAGCCTAGACTTATTAGATGGGTTCTCTTGCTACAAGAATTTGATTTGCATATTATTGATAGAAAGGGAGTTGAGAACCCCGTTGCAGACAACTTATCTAGGTTAGAGAATGTTCTTGATGCCCCACTACCTATTGATGATAGCTTTCCTGATGAACAATTAGCTGTCATAAATGCTTCTCGTACTGCTCCATGGTATGCTGATTATGCTAATTACATTGTTGCTAAATGTATACCACCTAGTTTCACATACCAGCAAAAGAAAAAGTTTTTCTATGATTTAAGACATTACTTCTGGGATGACCCACACCTTTATAAAGAAGGAGTAGATGGCGTTATTAGACGTTGTATACCTGAGGATGAACAGGAACAGATCCTACGCAAGTGTCACTCCGAGGCTTATGGAGGACACCACGCTGGAGATAGAACTGCACATAAGGTACTGCAATCCGGTTTTTATTGGCCTACTCTTTTCAAAGATGCTCGTAAGTTTGTCTTGTCTTGTGATGAATGTCAAATAATTGGTAATATTAGTAGACGTCAAGAAATGCATATGAACTATTCACTTGTTATTGAACCATTTGATGTCTGGGGCTTTGATTATATGGGACCGTACCTTCCTCTAATGGGTATACACATATTTTAGTTGCTGTTGATTACGTTACTAAGTGGGTAGAAGCTATTCCAACTAGTAGTGCTGATCATAACACCTCTATTAAGATGCTTTAAGAAGTTATTTTTTCGAGGTTTGGAGTCCCTAGATACTTAATGACTGATGGTGGTTCACATTTTATTCATGGTGCTTTTTGAAAAATGATTGCTAAGTATGATGTTAATCATAGAATTGCATCTCCATAGCACCCACAGTCTAGTGGTCAAGTAGAACTGAGTAATAGAGAGATTACATTAATTTTGCAAAAGACTGTTAATAGATCTAGAAAGAATTGGTCCAAGAAACTTGATGATGCATTATGGGCCTATAGAGTTGCATATAAAAATCCTATGGGTATGTCTCCGTATAAAATGGTTTCTGGAAAAGCATGTCACTTACCTCTCGAACAAGAACACAAGGCATATTGGGCCATTAAAGAGCTCAATTATGATTTCAAACTTGCCAGCGAGAAGAGACTATTTGACATTAGCTCACTTGATGAGTGGAGAACCCAGGCCTATGAGAATGCCAAACTGTTTAAAGAAAAAAGTTAAAAGATGGCATGACAAAAGGATACAAAAGCGTAAGTTTAATGTAGGTGACTATGTTCTGTTATACAACTCTTGTTTAAGATTTTTTGCAGGAAAACTCCTCTCTAAATGGGAAGGTCCTTACGTTATCGAGGAGGTCTATCATTCCGGTGCCATAAAAATCAACAACTTCGAAGGCACAAATCCGAAGGTGGTGAACGGTCAAAGAATCAAACATTATATCTCAGGTAATCCCATAAATGTAGAAACCAATGTTATTGACACTGTAACCCTGGAGGAGTACATAAGGGACACTTTCCAGAACGTTTCAGACTCCGAAAAGGAATAGGTATGTGGTACGGTAAGTAAACCAACTCCAAAACAGTTCTAATAGCAATTTTCTCCGTTTTGGAATATTTAAGAAAATTGGAAAATAAGAAGTAGTCCGAAAGGGACACGAGGCATCCAAGAGGGTGGAGGGCGCGCCCCTTGCCTCGTGGGCACCTCGTGTGCCCTCCGAACTCCGTTTTCTTGCACGATACTTCTTTTAGTCGGTAAAAATTCATTATATAATCTCCCGAAGGTTTTGACCACCGTACCACGCAAATATCTCCTATTTTTGTTCCGAGCTGTTTTCTGCCAGAGTTTTCAAGGCCAGGCATCATGTTGTCCCCCTCCTCCAACAACGGGGGCGACGATGCTTGGCTAATGAAGATAGAGATGAAAAGAGAAGAACTTGGGGATATAAACAAGGGTGATAGGATCAAGAAGGCCACGGAGGATCAAGCTCCGGCAGCAGAAGAAGAAGACATCCTTCAAACTTACTATAACCATCTTTGCCCTACTGAAATAGAAGCTTTCAAGATGATTGAAATAGTTCGGGTGCAAAACAAATATCTCACTCGTGAAAATATTTTGTTGCAAGAATACATCACCGCACTCAAGGGCATTATTCACAAATTGGAGAATCTCCTACGCTCGATGTGTGACACGACTTCATCAACAACTCCTTCATCACCACCTCCGAAGAAAGAGACATAAACACATGGGTATGGGCACTCCCCTTGGCAAGTGCCAAGCTTGGGGGAGGTGCCCCGGTATCGTATCACCATCACACTTCTATCTTTACCGTTTTTATTAGTTCGATCCTTTTTCTTATATCTTGATCTAGTAGAATAAAGTTTAGTATGATCTAGCTTTGAGTTTTTGTGTTGATCCTTATCTATGTAATCGAGTCCGTCTGCTATATACAATAAAGATTAGTCTTGAGTCGAGGGCTTGGATATCTTTCTATGATCTTGAGGGAATAAAAGAAAAAAGAAGGAATAAAAAGAAATAAAGAGATCATATTGATCTTATGGAGAGTAATGACTTCACATATAAAGAGTATGATGAATAAAAGTTGTTGAGAGTTGACAAACATAGTTTTGGTCATCGTTGCAATTAATAGGAAGTAATAAAGAAAGAGTGGTTTTCACATATAAATATACTATCTTGGACATCTTTTATGATTTTGAGCACTCATTAAAAAATGACATGCTAAAAAGTTGATGTTGGACAAGGAAGATAATGTAATGGGTTATGTTTTCTTATATTCGAAATAAATTATATTGTCATGGATCATCCAACATGTTGAGCTTTCCTTTCCCCCTCATGCTAACCAAATTCGTTGCACCAAATAGAGATACTATGTGTGCTTCTAAATATCCTTAAACCCGGTTTTGCCATGAGAGTCCACCATATCTACCTATGGATTGAGTAAGATCCTTCAAGTAAGTTGTCATTGCTGCAAGCAATAAAAATTTCTCTCTAAATATGTATGATCTATTAGTGTGGAGAAAATAAGCTTTATACGAGCTTGTGATATGGAAGAAATAAAAGCGACGGACTGCATAATAAAGGTCCCTATCACAAGTGTACGGTTATGTAAAATTACAAACGTAAAAACGTAGTGTAAAATATACATAAACTCCAAATTTTCTTGTCTTATGACCTATATTTTTAGTTTCTTATACCAAATTTTACGTAGTGAATCAAAGGGAATGTAACTATTTGAATTCCAAATGTAATTTAATTATGAAGTGATCGTAAGATTACCTCAGGTGAAGAATAACTTATTCTGCACCCTGGGTGATGAATAGCATCACTATATATATATATCCAATTGGATGTGGGTTTTCATAATTAAAGCATTATTGTTGACGTTACCCTTGAGGTAAAAGGTTGGGAGGCAAAACTATAAGCCCCTATCTTTCTCTGTGTCCGATTAAAACTTCATACTCATAAGTATTGCGTGAGTGTTAGCAATTGTGAAAGACTAAATGATAGTTGAGTATGTGGACTTGCTGAAAAGCTCTTACATTGACTCTTTCCAATGTTATGATAAATTGCAATTGCTTCAATGACTGAGATTATAGTTTACTACTTTTTCAATGAAATTTCCTATTCATACTTGACATTGTGAATAGATTGTTACTTTAGCATAAGAAATCATATGACAATATATATATGTTGCTATTTTAAGAATGATCATGATGCCCTCATGTCCGTATTTTATTTTATCGACACCTCTATCTCTAAACATGTGGACATATTTTTCGATATCGGCTTCCGCTTGAGGACAAACGAGGTCTAAGCTTGGGGGAGTTGATAGGTCCATTTTGCATCATGCTTTTATATCGATATTTATTGCATTATTGGCTGTTATTACACATTATGTCATAATACTTGTGCCTTTTCTCTCTTATTTTACAAGGTTTACATGAAGAGGGAGAATGCCGGCAGCTGGAATTCTGGGCTGGAAAAGGAGCAAATATTATAGACCTATTTTGCACAACTCCAAAAGTCCTGAAACTCCACGAAAGTCAGTTTTGTAATATATTAAAAATATTGGGCGAAGAAAGCACCAGAGGAGGGCCACCCACTGTCCACGTGGGTGGAGGGCGCGCCCTACCCCCTGGGCGCGCCCCCTGCCTTGTGAGCCACCTGGAAGCCCCCCGATGCCCATCTTCTGATATAAAGTGTCTTTTGCCCTGGAAAAAAATAAGAAGGAAGCTTTCGGGATGAAGCACCGCCGTCTCGAGACGTAACCTGGGCGGAACCAATCTAGGCCTCCGGCAGAGCTGTTCTACCGGGGAAACATCCCTTTGGGAGAGGGAAATCGTAACCATCGTCATCACCATCGATCCTCTCATTGGGAGGGGGTAAATCTCCATCAACATCTTCACCAGCACAATCTCCTCTCAAACCCTAGTTCATCTCTTGTATCCAATCTTTGTCTCAAAACCTCAGATTGGTACCTGTGGGTTGCTAGTAGTGTTGATTACTCCTTGTAGTTGATGCTAGTTGGTTTATTCGGTTGAAGATTATATGTTCAGATCCTTTATGCACATTAATACCCCTCTGATTATGAAAATGAATATGATTTGTGAGTAGTTACGTTTGTTCCCGAGGACATGGGAGAAGTCTTGTTATAAGTAGTCATGTGAATTTGGTATTCGTTCGATATTTCGATGAGATGTATGTTGTCTTTCCTCTAGTGGTGTTATGTGAACGTCGACTACATGATACTTCACCATTGTTTGGGCCTAGGGGAAGGCACTGGGAAGTAATAAGTAGATGATGGGTGGCTAGAGTGACAGAACCTTCAACCCTAGTTTATGCGTTGCTTCGTAAGGGGCTGATTTGGATCCATATGTTTCATGCTATGGTTAGGTTTATCTCAATCCTTCTTTCGTAGTTGCGGATGCTTGCAAGGGGGTTTAATCGTAAGTGGGATGCTTGTCCAAGGAAGGGTAGTACCCAAGCACTGGTAGACCCACATATCAAATTATCAAAGTAATGAACGCGAATCATATGAGCATGATGAAAACTAGCTTGACGATAATTCCCATGTGTCCTCGGGAGTGCTTTCCTTTATATAAGAGTTTGTTCAGGCTTGTCCTTTGCTACAAAAAGGATTGGCCACCTTGCTGCACCTTGTTTACTTTTGTTACCTGTTACCCGTTACAAATTACCTTATCATAAAACTATCTGTTACCAATAATTTCAGTGCTTGCAGAGAATACCTTACTAAAAACTGCTTGTCATTTCCTTCTGCTCCTCGTTGGGTTCGACACTCTTACTAATCGAATGTACTACGATAGATCCCCTATAATTTTGGGTCATCACCGTACTAAGCAAAATAAGATGCATAAAGGATAAACATCACATGCAATCAAAATAAGTGATATGATATGGCCATCTTCATCTTGTGCCTTTGATCTCCATCTCCAAACCACCGTCATGATCACCATCGTCACCGGCTTGACACCTTGAACTCCATCGTAGCATGGTTGTCGTCTCGCCAACTATTGCTTCTATGACTATCGCCACCACTTAGTGATAAAGTAAAACAATTACATGGCGATTGCATTTCATACAATAAAACGACAACCATAAGTCTCCTGCCAGTTGGCGATAACGTTTACAAAACATGATCGTCTCATACAACAATTTATATATCATCACGTCTTGACCATATCACATCACAGCAAGCCCTGCAAAAACAAGTTAGACATCCTCTACTTTGTTGTTTCAAGTTTTGTGTGGCTGCTACGGGCTTCTAGCAAGAACCGTTCTTACCTACGCGTCAAAACCACAACGATTTTTCATCAAGTGTGCTGTTTTAACCTTCAACAAGGATCGGGCGTAGTCGAACTCGATTCAACTAAAGTTGGAGAAACAGACATCAGCTAGCCACCTTTGTGCAAAGCACGTCGGTAGAACCAGTCTCATGAACGCGGTCATGTAATGTCGGTCTGGGCCGCTTCATCCAACAATACCGCCGAATCAAAGTAAGACGTTGCTGGTAAGCAGTATGACTATTATCGCCCACAACTCATTTGTGTTCTACTCGTGCATATAACATCTACGCATAGACCTGGCTCGGATGCCACTGTTGGGGAAAACGCAGTATTTCAAAGAATTTCCTACGATCACGCAAGATCTATCTAGGAGATGCATAGCAACGAGAGGGGGAGAGCATCTTCATACCTTGAAGATCGCAAAGCGGAAGCGTTTATCAACGCGGTTGATGTAGTCGTACACCTTCACGATCCGTCCCGATCAAGTACCAAACGTACGGCACCTCCGCGTTCAGCACACGTTCAGCTCGATGACGTCCTCACCTTCTTGATCCAGCAAGACGGGCAAAGTAGTAGATGAGTTCCGGCAGCACGACGACGTGGTGACGGTGTTGGTGAAGAACAATCTCTGCAGGGCTTTGCCTAAGCACTACGAAAACTATGACGAAGGATAAACTAGAGGGGATGGGGTTGCCGGCACACGGCTTGGTGTTTCTTGATGTGTCTTGGGTGCTAGCCCTGCCCCTCTATTTATATGTTGAGCCTTGGAGTCGAAACTTGGAGTAAAAGCCTCCACAATGTCGGTTTCACCCGAAAGGCAAGAGTCCTTCTCGGACTCCAGGGCCAGACGCCAGGGTTCCCGGCAACTGAACCCAGACGCCAGGGACCCTGGCGTCTAGCCCCTAGACTCCGCAAAACTTCCTTTTGCGCTTTCCAAAAACCTTGTCCCCTTTGGCCCAAATAAAGTGTTCTCGTACCCAAACATTTCGGGAAACATCCGGAACCCCTTCCGGTGAATTCCGAAACCCTTCCGGAGACCAAACACTATTATCCCATATATCAATCTTTATCTCCGAACCATTCCGGAGTTCCTTGTCATGTCTGTGATCTCATCCGGGACTCCGAACAACATTCGGTCACCAACATACATAACTCATATAATACTATATCGTCAACGAACGTTAAGCGTGCGGACCCTACGGGTTCGAGAACTATGTAGACATGACCAAGACATCTCTCTGGTCAATAACCAATAGCGGAACCTGGATGCCCATATTGGCTCCTACATACTCTACGAAGATCTTTATTGGTCAAACCGCATAACAACATACGTTGTTCCCTTTGTCATCGGTATGTTACTTCCTCAAGATTCGATCGTCGCTATCCTCATACCTAGTTCAATATCGTTACCGGCAAGTCTCTTTACTCATTCTGTAATGCATCATCCCGCAACTAACTCATTAGTCACATTACTTGCAAGGCTTTATAGTGATGATCATTATCAAGAGGGTCGAGAGATACCTCTCCGATACACGGAGTGACAAATCCTAATCTCGATCTATGCCAACTCAACAAACACCATCGGAGACACCTGTAGAGCATCTTTATAATCACCCAGTTACGTTGTGACGTTTGATAGCACACTAAGTGTTCCTCTGGTATTCGGGAGTTGCATAATCTCATAGTCATAGGAACATGTATAAGTCATGAAGAAAGCAATAGCAATAAACTAAACGATCATAGTGCTAAGCTAACGGATGGGTCTTGTCCATCACATCATTCTCCTAATGATGTGATCCCGTTCATCAAATGACAACACATGTCTATGGTCAGGAAACATAACCATCTTTGATTAACGAGCTAGTCAAGTAGAGGCATACTAGGGACACTTTGTTTTGTCTATGTATCCACACATGTATCAAGTTTCCCGTTAATACAATTCTAGCATGAATAAGAAAAATTTATCATGATATAAGGAAATATAAATAACAACTTTATTATTGCCTCTAGGGCATATTTCCTTCACATATATATATATATATGCATGATACTGGTATATGACACTCTCCACTATGAGTAGCCTAAGTATAGCCTAACTAAAATACCACATGTAGTTGTAGTAGGTTTTTTGACTTTATATGCACTAAAATGCAAGGTAAGTGCAAAGAATGACTTAAACATAGCAGACGAGACCTGAAATGGGCCGAAAAATCAAACCAAGGGTATATCCGTGATTGTTTACCATGATTTTATTCCGAGGCGGAACGATGTAGTAACTAACGATTTGGAGTCAAAGTGTTGCGTCTCCTTTTGGAAACTATGATCCTTCTTGTGAGATGCTCCGGTATGGAAGGTGCGAGCACCATAACTTGTGCCTAACTTCACCAAAAAATTTCCATGCAATCTTGAGAGCACGCCGCAGTGACACAATGATTTTCGTTATTTCTGGACTCTATATGCATTTATTAAAATTAAAATACCAACAAGTCCTATGCCTCTGGCCGCACCGTGCAGACGAACTGTTTGAAGTTTTTCCCCGTTTCTCGGACAATGAATGAAAACTCGCAAAGCGACCCACAAATGATCTTGCAAACACCCACGTGTAGTTGCGACTATATATATATAGGGTGGGTCTATTATGATAACACCCCTTAAGAGTCTTATTGTAATAACACCAGCCTTATTCTTCACATCCCCCACCAGATCGCCGCCGCCCCTCCCCTCCCGACCTTCTACCGCGGCAGCAGCCTGGGAGCGCCGCCGCCCCTCCCCTCCCGACCTTCTACCGCGGCAGCGGCCTGGGAGAGCTGCCGGCCCTCTCCTCTCGGCCTTCTTCTGTGGCAGCGTCCTGGAAGCGCCGTCGCCCCTCCCCTCCCGGCCTTCTTCCGCGGCGGCGGCCTGGGAGCGATGCCGCCCCTCCCCTCCCCGCTTTCTCCCGTGGCGGCGGCCTGGGAGCGCCACCTTCCCTCCCCTCCCGGCCTTCTTATGCGGTGGCGGCCGGTAGCGACGCCGCCCCTCCGCTCCCCTTGTTCTTCGGCGGCGGCGGCCAAGCAACGACGCCGCCCATCGCCTCTCAGCCTTCTTCCACGGCAGCAACTGAGAAACACCTCCCCCACCAGCATATCATCCTTCTTCCGCAGTAGCAGCTCGATAACACCGCCACCGAACTCCTCCGAGTCTGCAATTACCTGTACTTTATCAGATGTGGATTGGTGCTGCCTCGACATCAAACCAATTCGAGCAAGGAGGACCGTGCGCAAGGTTCCTTCATCCACGTCAGCTCCTGGGATTAAGTCTGAACGACCTTCGGAGCAAATCCTCCGTCTCCGTTCACCTTGAGCAACGTCCAGACCTCTCATGAACTTCTGAAGGGAAAGTGGACTGCACGGGCGAACGCGAAAGTTGTGCAGGCGGACGAGAAGGGAACTTCCTCCTGCAAACGCAAGAAATCACTACAACACGAGTTAGCAGTACACTTCCCCAACCATATCAGTTTAGTTATTCCAGACAAAGCAGTACACGCAGTCCAGTACACCTACAAAAACAATGCAGTGCGGTTGCTTCGGTTCGTTGTGGGGGAAAATGCAGTGCACTTGCTTGGTTATGCAGTACGCTTGTGTAGGTTCATTACGGACAAACATGCAGTGTGGTTACTTCAGTTCACATTGCGGGGTGATGCAGTCAGCGTGCATTAGTTCATAGTACCATATGAAACACATTGTAGTTCGCATGATTTAGTTCATTTTGCCTGACAATGCAGCTCGGTCATTTTGTGTGCAGGAAATGACGTTCAGCAGATACAAAATACCGCGCATAATTCACAACCCATGGAACAACAACTTTCAGAAGAGTAAAGCTTCTTCTGAAAGAGAAACTGGCTGGGTTACCCCTGAGATTCCTCGAGGATTCTTCACGACAACAAACAGGGTGAAGTACTCTCCAAAAGAGGATTTTTCCCAGGGAGAAGAGATAGTCGAGGATGACAATGACGTCACATTCATGTGGGAGGGCACTCACCGACAGGAGGATGAAGATGACGACGATGAAGATGAGCCAATAACAGTTCTCAACCCAGCGTATAAGCATGAGTTCACTACGTTTGGACAGCATGTCCGAACAGACAATGATGATGTAGTTGAACACGATGTTGCAACAGATGATCATTATGACTATGATGATGTGCCACCGCTCCAAAATTTTCAAACCAATCCACTGAGACATCGTCACAACATTGGATTACCACCACCTCCACCTGCTGCACCCCAAAACAGAGCTCAGCGTCCAACTGCTGCACCGAAAAACAGAGCTCCAATTAGAGCTGCTGCATCAACTTCGACACTGCGACCACCAATGGTGCCTCGGTCAAAAGTCAACAGCAGGTACAAATCCTCCTCACTATTGCCGCCGCGAGATCCTCAACTACACAGATCTGCTATAACCTCGCCATGTCCAATACAACCCGGCGAGCTGCAAACACCATCGGGTGAACGACTCTACACACATGTAAGTTTATGTTCTAAAAATAATAATAATAGTTGCAGTCCATTCAGATAACATTGCAGTGCACACTGATATTTCTTGTGATGTTTGACCTAGCATCTAATAAATTGGATTCTTCTGAAAACTTAGGAACATTGCAATGCTTTATTAAACTCGTATGCACTCCTAGTATTTAAAAAACAGAACATAACAAATTATCTCATAGAGCATTGCACTTAATGCAGGATAAAAACATGCCGCTGAACCTCATACCTGCCGCTAGAATGAAGTTCACCACGTACGACAAGGCATGGGACTTTTACAACAATTATGCAAGATGTGCAGGGTTTGGCATACGCAAGAGGGCAAAACACAGGACAAATGCCTACATTGTCTGCTCAAGAGAAGGGACGCACAAGCAGACTGTGTCAGATTATCACCGGAAACGTCAGAAGACATCAAAAAGGATTGACTGCAAGGCAAAGATTAGAGTCAAAAAGAGGAAGGATGGGAAATTTGTGATAGAAATGGTTGAACTCAACCACAATCACAAGATGCTGGAAAGCCCTGGGATGCTTTTGCACATGCGATCGCACAAAAAAGACGATCCTTTGATAGACTAGTTAGTGAAAGACATGCAACTGGACAACCACACACACGCTAAGATGATGTCAACACTGTCACGTATGTCTGGTGGTCTGCAATACATGGGACATACTAGCCGCGACTGGGTAAACAAGTAAGCACATCACAGAACATGTGTTACATTGCATTTGATGAGATGAGTTTGCATTGCGTTTGAAAATGCAGGAAACAAAAGTTTGCCAGAGAAGAGTCCCAAGATGACGTCAAGAAACTTCTGGATTTCTTCGAGAATATGCAGAAGATAAACCCATAGTTTTTCTATGATTATGACGTTGATGCAGATAACCGTGTAAGAAACATCTTTTGGGCCAACGCAAGTTGCAAAGGATCGTATGAAGATTTTGGAGACTACATTACATTTGACACGACGTATAAAACTAACAAATTCCACATGCCGCTGGGAGTCTTCGTGGGAGTGAACCATCATCTACAGAGCACCATATTTGCTATTGCACTCGTGTGAGATGAAACAATACCGTCGTTCGAGTGGGTTTTCAAAATATTTCTGAGGTGTATGAACAACAAGCCGCCAATCTGCATGCTCACAGGTACAAAAAAACACGTGCATACTTACGTTTGTTTGGTGCAGTTATGTTTCTTCCATCTTTCTTACACACACACAAACAACTTAATAAAAAACACTATTTGTGCGTTCTCAGACCTGTGTTCTTCGATGAAGGCAGCATTAAAAACTATCCTCCCACATACTCTGCATAAGTTGTGTCGGTGGCATATCATGAAGAAGTACAAAGACCACCTCGCCTTGCTGTATAAGGCGCACGAGAAACTCAAGGATGAACTCAATGCGGTGCTGAACCACCCACTAATGCCGTTAGAATTTGAACGAGCATGGAAGGACCTCATTCAGAGATACAACTTGCAAGACGATGAAGTGATGAATTCGCTATGGGATGACAGGCACGAGTGGATCTCGGCTTACTACAAGGAAATTTTCTGTGCTCGGATGACTTCCACACAGAGAAGCGAGAGCATGAACCGCATACTGAAGAAAAACTTTGTCAAAGAGAAGCATGATCTCCATTTGTTTGCTCAGCAGGTGGACAAGTGCATTCAGACCAAGAAGGCCGTCGAGCATGCAAAGACAGTAGCAAACGAGGTAAACAAAATGTCAATCAAAAACTGCTAAAAATATAACTACAAAAACAAACAATTTTTTCATTTCTCCGGTTCGTAACAGTGCATTTTTGATCATGCAGTCAAAGGTAGAAACAACAACCCAGTTTGGGTTTGAAGTTCAGTTATCAAAAGTGTATACAAGGGCAGTGTTTGCAGATTTCAAAGAAACACTCTACCGTAGCACTGCATTCAGAGCAGAACGGTGCCCTGAGAACCCGACAAAGTATCTCGTACACCACTACAACAGATCATATGCATTTGACTGGGCAAGGCATAATTTCCAAGTGATCGCCGATGAACAAAAAGGTGTCTACGAATGTGAGTGCAAACTCTGGACACACACAGGTGAGACTCCTATCACAAAAAATTCTAGTTTCTGATAGTCATGCATGAAAGCTCACTTACTGAACTTTAAAATTCCACATGCATGACTAATTCACAAAACCAAATGAAGTTCACTTCTTTAAAATGAATAAATAATGAAAAAAATAAGTGTTTATTAATTTCATGCAGTTCACTTACAAAAGAAAGAAATCATGTGTTGTCTGCAGAGCTCTTTTGCGTCCATGTGTTATGCATGCTTTCTCATTTGAGAGTACTCAAGATTCCTGAGGTGTACATCATGAAAAGATACACCCGTAACGCAAGATCAAATGCAACGTTTGACAGAAGAGACTATGAACAAACAACACCAGATGGAACCTCGCTTTTTTGCCGTAGAAAATTGCTGACAGAAACATCAATGGACCTTGCAAACAGGGCGACAAGGTCCGACGTTGGGTGCCATAGAGCGTTGTTTGGTATGAGGGCACTGATCGAGGAAGTTGATGTGCTCAACGAAGAAGAAGAAGAAGAAGAAGAAGCAAAACTAAAGTAAGCAGAGAAATCCCAACATGACAATAATGCCGAGCAAGTAGAAAATACCGAACACAGCGGAACTGGTGCTATCAAAAAAGAAACAATTCTTCCACCTCCTGTTTCAAACACAAGAGGAAGGAAGAAAGGGGGCGACGCAACCCAGAAAAAGGTTGCATGCAAGGAGAAAAGTGATGACAAAAACAGTAAGCCACAGCCTGAGCTGGACAGTGATGGGCACCCACTGGGAATAAGAAAGTGCAAGACATGTAATGAAATCAGCGGCCACAATTCCAGGACATGTACAAAAAGACATGAACAAGAAAACCGAGGACACGGCGATGCACAACCAAACAGAAATTCCACTCACAACACTAACAAATGGACGAAACCGAGACACTATAGAATCTGCAAAAAGAGGAAGAGACACAATTCAAGAACCTGCCCCAAAAGAACAAGATCAGAAAATGAGGAAGACGAAGAAGATGAAATCAAAGAAGAAGATGGTGACACAACTGAAGAAGAAATGGCTTATGAAGAAGCAGATGAAGAAGAGGAGGAAGAAGAAGAGAGTGAAGAGGACGAAGAACATGAAGAAACTGAAGAAGCAGTGGCTTATGAAGAAACAGATGAGGAAGATGAGGAAGAGGAAGAAGAGAGTGAAGAGGACGAAGAACATGAAGAAACAATGCCAACAAGACTACCACAAGGTAATGCTGCTGTACTGAAACAACCGAGAATGACACCACTTTCAAAAAACAAGGTAGGAGCAGGAAAGGATGCAGTTCACAGCGCTGGAAAACGAAAGCCACCATCAACAAGCAAGCGGGAAGCAAGGAAGGATGCAGTTCACAGAACTCAAAAACAAAAGCCGCAATCAACCAGCACGAGGGGAGCAAAGAAGGATGCAGTTCACAGCACAGGGAAATGAAAGCAGCCATCAACCAGCACGCGGGGAGCAAAGAAGGATACAACTCACAGCGCTGAAAAACAAAAGCCGCCATCAACCAGCATGCGAGGGACTACAAACACAACGGTGCAGAGACAAGAACAAGCAACACCGCCACGGAAAACAAAAGAAAGTGCGACTTTTGACACGCTCCAGTCACCGCGGAGAAGCAACAGGTTAACGACCAAATATATGAACTTCAATAGATTAATCATATGCATAGCAGTTTGCTTATCTGTATGACTCATGTATCAGTTTAAATTTTGTGTAAACACAAATTTCCCGCTGACTATAAGTTATTCAACTAAACCATGTAAAGAGAAATGATGTATAGAGTATACCATATATATAGCAGTCTAGAGTAAAACTTTGACACATTTTGATCCAAAAATGATGTAAAAAATGCAGTTAGCTCACTAGTAGCACGAAGTTCAGAATAATAATTGAAGCGGTTCAGATCACAAAAGTGCTTATTACATAACGCATCAAAAACATGAAGCGTTCGACACGCAAAAGTACTTATTACAAATCAACCTCATAACCTTAACCAATCACGTTAAACGTGATTCTAACCGTACGAACCTCGAGTTCAAAGAAGTTGAGGACAACAACATGCTCAGACTTCAGGCCACTATCAATGACAAATTCCTTCCACCCTTTCTGCAGACACATCTGCCCGTCAACGCCTACACGGTACTTGGCTGGTTTAAGGTGTCCATTACCAAGAACAACTTGGAGAATTCCCTTCTTCTTGAGCCGAAGATACCTAATAGCTCGTTGGGGAATTTTCTGCAAAAAAGTAGTACAGATTAAACGCAATCTAATGTGCAGTGCGGAACTTGCAAACAAGAAGTACGCTTATAACTATTATGAAGTTCTTGAGACTACCTACATGTAGTACAAAATGTACAAGCGGGGAAAATTGTGGAAACTATTACTTCTCATCTAGTATCTAAGCAGTTCACATATTGTAACCATGCAAAATAAAACACGAGCTCCATGCACACAAGCAAAAAAATAAAAACAAGATATAAGTACAAAGTGCAGTACACTTCAATAAAACAAAATAAGTGCATTCCTAAAAAAACTAGAAGTTCAGACTAGTATGGAATTATACAAAAAAATAAAAACACAACGAAAAAAATAGATCAAGTGAAAAATACCATCTTGTAGTGAGTCTTCACATCTGTTGGCGTAAGCTGATGGACAAAAGGACTTGTGCGGCCAAGGCCACGGCGAAGCAGGGCGGAATAGAATGCAGAAATGTTGATGTGGCCCATATCCAATCCTTCTGTGAATACTGTGCCATATGCAAGCTGCTCCGCTCGCCCAGCTCGGCACAATACCTTCCCCCCACGACGAGCACGACGGGCCTGCGAGCAAGCTGAGCAATCACAGTGCATCGGCACAGCACAACCATGGCCGCAGCAGGAGAGATTCACGCAGGGGCCTGGAGCCATCGCAACAAAAACCTAGAAAAGGAAAAAACTAAAGAGAGGCTAGAGAAAGGAGAGAAGTTGCGGCTAGAGGAGAAATGAACTGCAAAGGACGGGTAGAAGTTGGCCTACATTTATAGAAGAGGAATGCAAAAAGGTCAAAACTGAAAATTAAAGGGGAGTTAATGAAAATTATGTTACCAAGAATGAAGGACAATCAATAAAGGTTTATGTTACCAAAGAAAAAGTTTTACCAGGAAGTTCTACAAAGACTTTGACTGCAGAAATTCCCACGAACTAACCGCAGATCATTAAATAATAATTCTCTAAAAAATTATAATCCACAGAGCATTTTATGTGTGCAGTTCTCCAAAGTCTTACCAGGAAGTTCACTATATGTGTGCATGAAGTGCAGTACATGCTCAAAATGAAGCACAAAGAAAAGCACTTTCGCGCAGTGCACAAAAGCAGAATTAGTGCACTTGATGTAGTCCGTAAATGTAAGCCATCCAGTCCGCAGCGTTGGCATAACCAGTCACAACTTTAGCACAAAGAAGCAAGCACGCAGTGCAAAATGTGTACACCTGCAGCACAGGACCATGACGAATGCAGTGCACATAGAGGCAACAAAGCAGTGCACACCTGTACACTAGAAAAAATGCTACGTAAGAGGGAAAAACAATAAAGATAAATGCTACCCATGCAGTGCACAAAAATGTAGCGCAAACATGTGTAGTACGGAATGCGTGCACATGCAGTACAGAACCCAGATCAATGCAGTGCACGGATGATTTGCTAAGCAACGCCCCTACATTGAAAAAATACTTAAGATAGAAAATACAAAAAAAAATTGACCACCACAGGTGCATCCGTCCCCAGCCAGTCTCGTAGTAGGTCTGCGCCCACCGTAGGCGAGCCGTTCTGAGCCACAATGCATGGGGCCGGGCGCATATGGGCCCACAGGTCAGAGAGCATAGAGCAGCGAGCGCCGTGTATAAGCGCCCAAATAAGTAACCAGAGGAATTCGACACGGTTGCCTCGCCAACACTTATAAACAGGTCGGGCGCGCCTTCCGCAGGCGAGGTGGGACTAAACATTAGGTCGCACACAACGCATAGGGAACCAGCCGTGCTCACAGGCCGACTTGGGCCCAATGCGTCTTCACTCCCCGATCACAGGCCCAACAAGGCCCACTAAGAAAAAACAATAACTTCAAAAATAAAACATCAAAGAAAAATGAGAAACATTTTTTAAATGAATAACAACAACAAAAGAAAATGTGCGTGGGCACTGCCAGAAACTACAGTTCAATATTAATAAACAAAACGCAGGAAGCCCGAAGTCAACGTACAAATGCAGTCCGCGACGTCCAACAATGCAGTTCTCCACGTGGAAGCACGAAGTATTAATTTTTCTGAAATGCAGTTCTCTTTCTACTGCATTGCAGTATGGCTAAAATGAAGAATGCAGCCCTGTTAGTTAACCAAAGCAGTCCGTTATAAAATAAAGAACTGCATGAAAGAACTCCATCAAGAAACTAAATGTGCGTACATCTGTATGAATCCTAATCCGATATAATTCAGTGCACGAAGAATAAACTTCACTTCTATGCAGTACACTATGTGGACGTACGCAGTTCTGTTCTGATAGCAAACAAGTGCACTTACTAGGAAGATTCACCGAAAACACAGTCATCACATTTTCTGACAGTTGCATGCATACCTGAACAAGTCACGAAAAAAGAGGCGACGATGTTCCGGATTTCCAACGCACTAACAGAGCCTCCTCATAGCAGAACCTCTCTGTAGTTGCCACATAACTAAAAATAGAGCCCCACCACGCTACCACCCCGCTCCACCTCTCCCACGTCCTGTCAAGGAGAGCAGAGGAGAGCAGAGGAGAAAACACAACTGCTTCGTACCCCAAAAAACCACATTGCATCTTCTTCTCCACACTTCCTTTCACTAACCTCTCTCTCCAGAACAAACACGAGAGAGCAGAGCAGAGTCATGGTGGATGCACCTCTGTACAAGCAGCGCCGTAGGTACACCAGGGAGCTCCACGACGTCGACCTCCACGGCAGCCACAAGCTCCACGTCATTTGCACAAGCAAGGGTGAAGACGTGGACAAGATGTTGTCCACGCTTAGGAGGAAGGTTGGTGGAATGCCCGTCAAACTAGTCGGCGTTGATGTCGAGTACACGCACTACGTGAAGCCACAACGGGCAGCAGTGCTCCAGCTATGCGTAGAAAAGGAATGCCTTGTCTACCACATCTCTGCAGCTAAAGACAGGTCAGAATAACTATCAATCTGTACTATTTCTTGTCAATATTGATTTTAAATTTTCTTCACTGCAATTGCCAATATTTAAACTTTGGTTCTCATTTTTGAAAAGCATGGTATATGAATTCATTGACAGTTTTCATCTGGTTCCATGTATGTCACTCATGTGTTCAATTCTTGAATTATATGATCTAGCAAGACACACAATTTTATTTTGTTTTACCAAATACAAACTATTTGACTGAACAATAGAAAACTGCAACATTACTATACAAAACATGTATAAAATTCAGTTCAAGAATACAATCATGCACAAAACATGCATTGTTTATGCGATATATTATCAGATTTACTAGTTATGCTGAACAAAGTATTAGCAACTACTCAATGCAACAGATTCGGATATTCATATTGTAGTTCAGTTTCAGAAAAACCAAAAAAAATTGGTAGTTCTAAGAAAATAAACTATATTCACTCTATACAAACATCTTGCAGGCCAATGGAACTAGACAAATTACTCATGAATGGTGAGTACACCTTCGTCGGATTCGCCATTGAAGGAGACAAAAGCAAGCTGAAGCTATCTGGTTTGGAGATCAACTCTGACAACTACAGTGATATTCAGGTGGAATGGAGAGACCCATACAATAAGAAGAAGTTTGACTCATTGGCTGATGTTGCCGGTAGGATGATAGACATTCAGTACCATGACATGAAGAAAAAAATTAACCGCGAGGAGGACCATACTCTGTGGCGATTTTGCCCACTGCCAGAAAAGCTTATCAAGTATGCAGCAATAGATGCATTCACAACATATGAGTCATGGAGAATCATCTACGATGTCATAATGGGACTGGACAGGGCAAAAAGAGACAAACAAGCAAAGCAGAAGAAGAACAAGGCTGTAATCCAATACAGCAACTAGAAATAATCAGGGCTATGTTTTAGTTTCACTTCACTTTAGTCGTTGTGTTGTTCTTTGTTTCATGTATGCAATCTTTTGATTATGTCCGTTGCTTCATATCAAACATTTCTTTTGTAAAAACAATGTTGGTTTAGAATTATCATCAAATTTTGTTTCTGTTGTTTCACTTTACTTAGTTCAGTTTGCTTGTGATCAATTGCTTTCGCTAAAATTAGTTTGTGTTAGAACAAGTATATAGAAAACTTTGAAAAATTTAATGTGTGATAGCAAAAAATACTATTCACATACAAAACATATTTAAAAACAACGTTAAAAAAATTAAGTAATCTGACAACAACTCATACCTAAAAAAGAAAGATTAATGCAGTTCACAATGGTAAAAAATAAGCATTACACATTTGTACACATGCAGTCCACAAAAAGTAATTATAGAAAAAGAACATTAATATTAATATTTATAAAAAAATAATCCACAGGCCATTATAAACATACATGAATACAGCTCACATAACAAATATAAGGCAGTTCGCAAAGTGTATACATGAAGTGCAGTACATGCATAAATGCAGAACGAGAGGGGCTGCAGCAGCTTTCGTGCAGTGCACAACACACGGACTTGGTACGTGCGGTGCAGTACTCAACGTTGGTGCAAGCAGTACAAATGACATCATTTGTACTACCACGATATATATATATACTCGAAAAGAAAAATACTTCAGATAAGGAAAAAAATTTGACCACCCAGCTGCAACCAGGCCCCAGCCAGTCCCGTAATAGGTCTACACCCACCGTAGGCGAGCCGTTCTGAGCCACAATGCATAGGGCCGGGCACACCTGGGCCCACAGGTCAGAGAGCATAGAGCACCGAGCGCCGTGTATAAGCGCCCAAACAAGTGACCAGAGGAGTTCGACAGAGATGCCTCGCCAATACTTATAAACAGGTCGGGCGTGCCTTCCGCCGGCGAGGTGGGACTAAATATTAGAGCGCACACACAACGCACCGGGAACCAGCCGTGCTCACAGGACGACTTGGGCGCAATGCGTCTTACACCCCAACAGACCCAACAAGTTCTCAAAGCCCAAAAACAAACAAAGCCCAACGACGCACAACTAGCAAGTAACTCCAGTACCCCCACACCTAAAATTGTAGTCCGCTATGCAGTCCGGTATGGGATGGAAGATGTGCTGTCAACAAAGCATTGCAGTTCGCTTAGACGAATATTTTTTCCAGCCAATCAAAAACACTACCACGGCGAATCTTTTCACTTGGCTACAACGGCGACGGGGTTGACAGGCGCACGGGGTGTGACAGGGAGGCGAGGGGTGTGACGGACTCGCCAGAGCATGCGGCGCCGCGGCACGCCGCGTCCCCGCCTGCTCTGGCTCGTTCCAGGCTCGGCCTCGCAGTGGGGTGGGGAGGGGGTAACGACCCCCCTCCCACCCCCCTGCTCGGCCTCGTGCTAACGCACGCTGTGTTCTTGGTTGACAGTCGCAGTGCGGACATTCTGTTTTTCCAACAATAGGACGCACGCAACCCCAGAGCCACACACCTAAGATAGACAGGGAGGTGACGGGGTGTGACGGACTCGCCTGCGCATGCGGCGCCGCGGCACGCCGTGTCGCCGCCTGCTCCGGCTTGTTGCAGGCTCGGCCTCACAGGGGGGTGGGGAGGGGGGTCACGACCCCCTCCCACCCCCCCTGCTCGGCCTCGCGCTAACGCACGCAGTGCGCTTGGTTGATAGTCGTAGTGCGGACATTCTGTTTTTCCAACAATAGGACGCACGCAACCCTAGAGCCACACCCCTAAGATAGACAGGGAGGCGACGGGGTGTGATGGACTCGCCTGCGCATGCGGCGCAGCGGCACGCCGCGTCGCCGCCTGCTCCGGCTCGTTCCAGGCTCGGCCTCGCAGAGGGGTGGGGAGGGGGGTCATGACCCGCCCTCGCACCCCCTGCTCGGCCTCGCGCTGCTGTGTTCTTGGTTGACAGGCGCAGTGCGGACATTCTGTTTTTCCAACAATAGGACGCACGCAACCCCAGAGCCAAACCCCTAAGATAAACTAGGAGGCGACGGGGTGTGATAGACTCGCATGTGCATGCGGCGCCGCGGCACGCCGCGTTGCCGCCTGCTCCGGCTCGTTCCAGACTCGGCCTCGCAGGGGGGTGGGGAGGGGGGTCGTGGGTGGGGAGGGGGGTCACGACCCCCCCTCCCACCCTCCTGCTCGGCCTTGCGGTAACGCACGCAGTGCGCTTAGTTGACAGGCGCAGTGCGGACATTCTGTTTTCCAACAATAGGACGCAGGCAACCCCAGAGCCACACCCCTAAGATAGTTAGGGAGGCGACGGGGTGTGACGGACTTGCCTGCGCATGCGGCGCCGCGGCACGCCGCGTCGCCGCCTGCACCGGCTCGTTCCAGGCTCGGCCTCGCAGGGGGGTGGGGAGGGGGTCACGACCCCCCCTCCCACCCCCTGCTCGGCCTCGCGCTAATGCATGTAGTGCTCTTGGTTGACAAGCCAGTGCGGACATTCTGTTTTTACAACAATAGGACGCACACAACCCTAGAGCCACACCCCTAAGATAGACAGGGAGGCGACGGGGTGCGAAAGACTCGCCTGCGCATTCCAAGCTCGGCCTCGCAGGGGGGTGGGGAGGGGGTCACGACCCGCCTTCCCACCCCCCTGCTCGGCCTCGCACTAACGCACGCAATGCGCTTGGTTGACAGGCGCAGTGCGGACATTCTGTTTATCCAAAATTGGACGCACGCAACCCCAGAGCCACACCCCTAAGATTGACAGGGAGGCGACGGGGTGTGATGGACTCGCCTGCGCATGCGGCGCCGCGGCACGCCGCTTCGCCGCCTGCTCCAGCTCATTCCAGGCTCAGCCTCGCAGGGGGGTGGGGAGGGGAGGTCACGACCCCCTCCCACCCCTCTGTTCGGCCTCGCGCTAACGCACGCAGTGCGCTTGGTTGACACGCGCAGTGCGGACATTCTGTTTTTCCAACAATAGGACGCACACAACTCGGAGCCACACCCCTAAGATAGACAGGGAGGCGACAGGGTGTGACGGACTCACCTGCGCATGCGGCACCGCGGCACGCCGCGTCGCCGCCTGCTCCGGCTCGTTCCAGGCTCGGCCTCGCAGGGGGTGGGGAGGCGGGGTCACGACCCCCTCCCACCCCTTGCCTGGCCTCGCGCTAACGCACGCAGTAAGTTAAGTACAGGGAATACAAAGAGCAAATACAAATCGATAGACAACCAAAAAAATGGGAGGGCCAACCCCCCCCCCCCTACGTTACAGTACAAACAATAAAAAACCAACTGCAGGACGCATCTTTAGGCAAAACCAGTGCACTTGGTTAGGCAAAGCAGTGCAGTATCACAAAGCAATGCAGTTGCAGGATACACACATGAATGCAGGGTCTGCGGCAAAAGTGCAGCAAAAAAACAGGTGCAGCACAAACTTGTAGACAAATGTAGTGCTTTTTGTTGGACGAAGAAGTTCGGCATCACATGCAATGCATTTTATGGGACACATAAGATACATATTGTTGGAAATATGCCCTAGAGGCAATAATAAATAGGTTATTATTATATTTCCTTGTTCATGATAATCGTTTATTATCCATGCTAGAATTGTATTGATAGGAAACTCAGATACATGTGTGGATACATAGACAACACCATGTCCCTTGTAAGCCTCTAGTTGACTAGCTCGTTGCTCAATAGATGGTTACGGTTTCTTGACCATGGACATTGGATGTCGTTGATAACGGGATCACATCATTAGGAGAATGATGTGATGGACAAGACCCAATCCTAAGCCTAGCACAAGATCGTGTAGTTCGTTTGCTCAGAGCTTTTCTAATGTCAAGTATCATTTCCTTAGACCATGAGATTGTGAAACTCCCGGATACCGCAGGAATGCTTTGGGTGTACCAAACGTCACAACGTAATTGGGTGGCTATAAAGGTACACTACAGGTATCTCCGAAAGTGTCTGTTGGGTTGGCACGAATCGAGACTGGGATTTGTCACTCCGTGTAAACGGAGAGGTATCTCTGGGCCCACTCGGTAGGACATCATCATAATGTGCACAATGTGACCAAGGAGTTGATGATGGGATGATGTGAGTTACGGAACGAGTAAAGAGACTTGCCGGTAACGAGATTGAACAAGGTATCGGGATTTCGACGATCGAATCTCGGGCAAGTAGCATACCGATAGACAAAGGGAATTGAATACGGGATTGATTGAATCCCCGACATCGTGGTTCATCCGATGAGATCATCGTGGAACATGTGGGAGCCAACATGGGTATCCAGATCCCGCTGTTGGTTATTGACCGAAGAACGTCTCGGTCATGTCTGCATGGTTCCCGAACCCGTAGGGTCTACACACTTAAGGTTCGATGATGCTAGGGTTATAGGGAAAGTATGTACGTGGTTACCGAATGTTGTTCGGAGTCTCGAATGAGATCCCGGACGTCACGAGGAGTTCCGGAATGGTCCATAGGTAAAGATTTATATATGGGAAGTCTTGTTTTGGTCACCGGAAAGGTTTCGGGTGATATCGGTAATGTACGGGGACCACCGGGAGGGTCCCGGGGGTCCACCAAGTGGGGCCACCAGCCCCAGAAGGCTGCGTGGGCCAAGTGTGGGAGGGGACCAGCCCCAGGTGGGCTGGTGTGACCCCCCACCAAGGCCCAAGGCGCATGGGAGAGTGGGAGGGGGCAAACCCTAGGTCCAGATGGGCCTTAAGGCCCACCCTAGTGGCGCCCCCCTCTCCTCCCCTTGGCCGCACCCTAGATGGGTTTGGGGGCTGCCGCCACCCCTGGGAGGGTACCCTAGGTGGGGGCACAGCCCTCCCTCTCCCCCTATATATAGTGGAAGCAAAGGGGCAGCCCAACGCATGAAGTTCTTCTTCTCTTGGCGCAGCCCTTTCCCTCCTCCTCCTCTCCCGCGGTGCTTGGCGAAGCCCTGCGGGATTGCCACGCTCCTCCATCACCACCATGCCGTCGTGCTGCTGCTGGATGGAGTCTTCCCCAACCTCTCCCTCTCTCCTTGCTGGATCAAGGCGTGGGAGACGTCACCGGGCTGCACGTGTGTTGAACGCGGAGGCGCCGTGGTTCGGCGCTTAGATCGGAATCAACCGCGATCTGAATCGCTACGAGTACGACTCCTTCATCCGCATTCTCGCAACGCTTCCGCATCGCGATCTACAATGGTATGTAGATGCACTCACCTTCCCCTCGTTGCTAGATTACTCCATAGATTGATCTTGGTGATGCGTAGAAAATTTTGAATTTCTGCTACGTTACCCGACAGTGGTATCAGAGCTAGGTCTATGCGTAGTTTCTGTGCACGAGTAGAACACAAAGCAGTTGTGGGCGTAGATGTTGCCAATTCTTCTTGCCGCTACTAGTCTTATCTTGTTTCGGCGGCATTGTGGGATGAAGCGGCCCGGACCGACCTTACACGTACGCTTACGTGAGACAGGTTCCACCGACTGACATGCACTAGTTGCATAAGGTGGCTAGCGGGTGTCTGTCTCTCCCACTTTAGTCGGAACGGATTCGATGAAAAGGGTCCTTATGAAGGGTAAATAGAAATTGGCATATCACGTTGTGGTTTTACGTAGGTAAGAAACGTTCTTGCTAGAAACCTATACAAGCCACGTAAAAACTTGCAACAACAATTAGAGGACGTCTAACTTGTTTTTGCAGCATGTGCTATGTGATGTGATATGGCCAGAAGATATGATGAATGATATATGTGATGTATGAGATTGATCATATTCTTGTAATAGGGATCACGACTTGCATGTCGATGAGTATGACAACCGGCAGGAGCCATAGGAGTTGTCTTTATTTTTTGTATGACCTACGTGTCATTGAATAACGCCATGTAAATTACTTTACTTTACTGCTAAGCGCGTTAGCCATAGAAGTAGAAGTAATCGTTGGCCTGACAACTTCATGAAGACACAATGATGGAGATCATGGTGTCATGCCGGTGACAAAGATGATCGTGGTGCCCCGAAGATGGAGATCAAAGGAGCAAAATGATATTGGCCATATCATGTCACTATTTGATTGCATGTGATGTTTATCATGTTATGCATCTTATTTGCTTAGAACGACGGTAGTAAATAAGATGATCCCTCACTAAAATTTCAAGAGACGTGTTCCCCCTAACTGTGCACCGTTGCGAAGGTTCGTTGTTTCGAAGCACCACGTGATGATCGGTTGTGATAGATTCTAACGTTCGAATACAGCAGGTGTTGACGAGCCTAGCATGTACAGACATGGCCTCGGAACACATGCGAAACACTTAGGTTGACTTGACGAGCCTAGCATGTACAGACATGGCCTCAGAACACAAGAGACCGAAAGGTCGAACATGAGTCGTATAGTAGATGCGATCAACATGGAGATGTTCACCGATGATGACTAGTCCGTCTCACGTGATGATCGGACACGGCCTAGTTTGACTCGGATCATGTATCACTTAGATGACTAGAGGGATGTCTATCTGAGTGGGAGTTCATTAAATAATCAGATGAACTTCATTATCATGAACATAGTCAAAAGGTCTTTTGCAAATTATGTCATACGCTTTAGTTCTACTGTTTAAGATATGTTCCTAGAGAAAATTTAGTTGAAAGTTGGTAGTAGCAATTATGCAGACTGGGTCCATAAACTGAGGATT
This sequence comes from Triticum aestivum, assembly GCF_018294505.1. Lineage (NCBI taxonomy): Eukaryota > Viridiplantae > Streptophyta > Magnoliopsida > Poales > Poaceae > Triticum > Triticum aestivum. The sequence goes on from NC_057805.1 coordinate 275,063,387, forward strand.
GTCCTCATTGCTGCACAGAAGGCTTATGTCCTTAATGCACCGCTCGGTGTGCTGAACCTCAGCGTCGTCTGTAGATGTTGCGGAACATCTGACATACACGTTTTGGTAACTACGTGATAGTTCAGTGCGTAATGCTAACGGTTTAGAATTGTGGCACCAAAGACGGTTTTGAAACGTCGCAGAACATATGAGATGTTCCGAAGACTGAAATTGGGATTTCAGACTAGTGCCCACGTTAAGAGGTATGAGACCTCTGACAAGTTTCTTAAGCCTGCAGACTAAGGGAGAAAAGCTCAATCGTTGAGCATGTGCTCAGATTGTCTGAGTGCCACAATCGCTTGAATCGAGTGGGAGTTAATCTTCCAGATGAGATAGTGATGGTTCTCCTTAGTCACTGCCACCAAGCTATTAGAGCTTCGTGATGAACTATAACATATCAGGGATAGATATGATGATCCTTGAGCAACTCGCGATGTTTGACACCGCAAAAATAGAAATCAAGAAGGAGCATCAATTGTTGATGGTTAGTAAAACCACTATTTTCTAGAAGGGCAAGGGCAAAAGGGACACTTCATGAAATAGCAAATCATTTGCTGCTCTAGTGAAGAATCCCAAGGTTGAACCCAAACCCAAGACTAAGTGCTTCTGTAATGAGGGGAACGGTCACTGAAGCAGGACTACCCTAGATACTTGGTAGATGAGAAGGCAGGCAAGATCGACAGAAGTATATTGGATATACATTATATGAATGTGTACTTTAATAGTACTCCTAGCAGCACCAGGGTATTGGATACCGGTTCGGTTGCTAAGTGTTAGTACCTCGAAATAAAAGCTGCGGAATAAATGGAGATTGGCTAAAGGTGAGATGACGATATGTGTTGGAAGTGTTTCCAAGGTTGATGTGATCAAGCATCGCATGCTCCCTCTACCATCGAGATTGGTGTTTGCGTTGAGCACAAACATGATTGGATTATGTTTATCGCAATACGGTTATTCATTTAAGGAGAATAATGGTTACTCTGTTTATTTGAATAATACCTTCAATGGTCTTGCACCTAAAATGAATCTCGATCGTAGTGATACACATGTTCATGCCAAAAGATATAAGATAGTAATGATAGTACCACATACTTGTGGCACTGCCACTTGAGTCATATTGGTATAGAATGCATGAAGAAGCTCCATGTAGATGGATCTTTGGACTCAGTCGTTTTTGAAAAGATTGAGACATGCGAACCATGTCTATTGGTATATATGCATGAAGAAACTCCATGCAAATGGATCGTTTGGACTCACTTGATTTTGAATCACTTGAGACATGCAAATCATACCACATGGGCAAGATGACTGAAAGGCCTCGTTTTCAGTAAGATGGAACAAGAGAGCAACTTATTGGAAGTTATACATTTTGATGTATGCAGTCCAATGAGTGCTGAGGCATGCAGTGGATATCGTTATGTTCTTACTTCACAAATGATTTGAGTAGATGCTGAGTGTATTTACTGGATGAAACACAAGTCTGAATTATTGAAAGGTTCAAGTAATTTCAGAGTGAAGTTGAAGATCGTCGTGACAAGAGGATAAAATGTCTGTGATATGATCATAGAGATGTGTATCTGAGTTACGAGTTTGGCACACAACTAAGACATTGTGGAAAGTGTTTCACAATTAATACCGCCTGGAACACCATAGTGTGATGGTGTGTCCGAACGTCATAACTACACCCTATAGGATATGGTGCATACCATGATGTTTCTTATCAAATTACCACTATCGTTTATGGGTTAGGCATTAGAGACAACCGCATTCACTTTAAATAGGGCACCACGCAATTCCGTTGAGACGACACCATTTAGAGAAACCTAAGTTGTCGTTTTTTAGAAGTTTGGGGCTGCGATGCTTATGTGAAAAAGTTTCAGGATGATAAGCTCGAACCCAAAGCGGATAAATGCGTCTTCATAGAATAACCAAAAACAGTTGGGTATACCTCCTATTTCAGATCTGGAAGCAAAAGTAATTGCTTCTAGTAACAGGGTCCTTTCTCGAGGAAAAGTTTCTCTCGAAAGAATTGAGTGGGAGGATGGTGGAGACTTGATAAGGTTATTGAACCGTCACTTCAACTAGTGTGTAGCAGGGCACAGGAAGTTGTTCCTATGGCACCTACACCAATTGAAGTGGAAGCTTATGATAGTGATCATGAAACTTCGGATCAAGTCACTACCAAACCTCGTAGGACGACGAGGATGCATGCTACTTCAGAGTGGTACGTGATCCTGTCTTAGATATCATATTGTTAGACAATACTAAACCTACGAGCTATGGAGAAGCGATGGTGGGCCCATATTCCGACAAATGGTTAGAAGCCATGAAATCCGAGATAAATGGATCTTTGAGAAGAAGACGGACGTGGACGGTAATGTTACCGTCTATGAAGCTCGACTTGTGGCAAAGAGTATTTCCACAAGTTCAAGGAGTTGACTACGATGAGATTTTCTCATCCGTAGCGATGCTTAAGTCCGTCGGAATCATGTTAGCATTAGCTGCATTTATGAAATATGGCAGATGGATTTCAAAACAAGTTTCCTTACCAGTTTTCGTAAGGAAAGGTTGTATGTGATACAATCAGAAAGGTTTTGTCGATCCTAAGGATGCTAAAAGGTATGCTAGCTCCAGCGATCCTTCCATGGATTAGAGCAAGCATCTCGGAGTCAGAATATACGCTTTGATGGAGTGATCAAAGTTTTTGGGTTTATACAAAGTTTGTTAGAAACTTGTATTTACAATAAAGTGAGTGGGAGCGCTACAACATTTCTAATAAGTATATGTGAATGACATATTGTTGATCCGAAATGATGTAAAATTTCTGGAAAGCATAAAGGGTTGTTTCAAAGGAGTTTTTCAAAGAAAGACCTGGATAAAGCTGCTTACATATTGGGCATCAAGATCTATAGAGATAGATCAAGACGCCCGATGATACTTTCAAAGAACGCACACCTTGACATGATTTTGAAAGAGTTCAAAATAGGTCAGCAAAGAAGGAGTTCTTGGTTGTGTTACAAGGTGTGAGTATTGAGTAAGACTCAAGACCTGACCACAGCAGAAGAGAGAGAAAGGACGAAGGTCGTCCCCTATGCTTCAGACGTAGGCTCTATAGTATGCTATGCTGTGTACCGCACATGAAGTGTGTCTTGCCATGAGTTGGTCAAGGGGTACAATAGTGATCCGGGAATGGATCACATGACAACGGTCGAACTTATCCTTAGTATCTAGTGGACTAAGGAATTTTCTCGATTATGGAGGTGAAAAGGAGTTCGTCGTAAAGGGTTACGTCGATGCGAACTTTGACACTAATCCGGATGGCTCTAAGTAGTAAACAGGATTCGTATAGTAGAGCAATTATTTGAAATGGCTCCAAGTAGCGCGTGGTAGCATCCACAAGATGACATAGATATTCGTAAAGCACACACGGATCTGAAAGGTTTAGACCCGTTGACTAATAACCTCTCTCACAAGCATAACATGATCAAACTAGAACTCATTGAGTGTTAATCACATGGTGATGTGAACTAGATTGTTGACTCTAGTAAACTCTTGGGTGTTGGTCACATGGTGATGTGACCTATGAGTGTTAATCACATGGTGATGTGGACTAGATTATTGACTCTAGTGCAAGTGGGAGACTGTTGGAAATATGCCCTAGAGGCAATAATAAATAGGTTATTATTATATTTCCTTGTTCATGATAATCGTTTATTATCCATGCTAGAATTGTATTGATAGGAAACTCAGATACATGTGTGGATACATAGACAACACCATGTCCCTAGTAAGCCTTTAGTTGACTAGCTCGTTGATCAATAGATGGTTACGGTTTCCTGACCATGGACATTGGATGTCGTTGATAACGGGATCACATCATTAGGAGAATGATGTGATGGACAAGACCCAATCCTAAGCCTAGCACAAGATCGTGTAGTTCGTTTGCTCAGAGCTTTTCTAATGTCAAGTATCATTTCCTTTGACCATCAGATTGTGAAACTCCCGGATACCGTAGGAATGCTTTGGGTGTACCAAACATCACAACGTAACTGGGTGGCTATAAAGGTACACTACAGGTATCTCCGAAAGTGTCTGTTGGGTTGGCATGAATCGAGACTGGGATTTGTCACTCCGTGTAAACGGAGAGGTATCTCTGGGCCCACTCGGTAGGACATCATCATAATGTGCACAATGTGACCAAGGAGTTGATCACGGGATGATGTGAGTTACGGAACGAGTAAAGAGACTTGCCGGTAACGAGATTGAACAAGGTATCGGGATACCGACGATCGAATCTCGGGGAAGTGGCATACCGATAGACAAAGGGAATTGAATACGGGATTGATTGAATCCCCGACATCGTGGTTCATCCGATGAGATCATCGTGGAACATGTGGGAGCCAACATGGTTATCCAGATCCCGCTATTGGTTATAGACCGGAGAACGTGTCGGTCAGGTCTGCATGGTTCCCGACCCCGTAGGGTCTACACACTTAAGGTTCGATGACGCTAGGGTTATAGGGAAAGTATGTACGTGGTTACCGAATGTTGTTTGGAGTCCCGGATGAGATCCCGGACGTCACGAGGAGTTCCGGAATGGTCCGGAGGTAAAGATTTATATATGGGAAGTCCTGTTTTGGTCACCGGAAAGGTTTCGGGTGATATCGGTAATGTACCGGGACCACCGGGAGGGTCCCGGGGGTCCACCAAGTGGGGCCACCAGCCCCAGAAGGCTGTGTGGGCCAAGTGTGGGAGGGGACCAGCCCCAGGTGGGCTGGTGCGCCCCCCCACCAAGGCCCAAGGCGCATGGGAGAATGGGAGGGGGCAAACCCTAGGTCCAGATGGGCCTTAAGGACCACCCTAGTGGCGCCCCCCTCTCCTCCCCTTGGCCGCACCCTAGATGGGTTTGGGGGCTGCCGCCACCCCTGGGAGGGAACCCTAGGTGGGGGCGCAGCCCTCCCTCTCCCCCTATATATAGTGGAGGAAAAGGGTCAGCCCAACGCACGAAGTTCTTCTTCTCTTGGCGCAGCCCTTTCCCTCCTCCTCTCCCGCGGTGCTTGGCGAAGCCCTGCGGGATTGCCACGCTCCGCCATCACCACCACGCCGTCGTGCTGCTGCTGGATGGAGTCTTCCCCAACCTCTCCCTCTCTCCTTGCTGGATCAAGGCGTGGGAGACGTCACCGGGCTGCACGTGTGTTGAACGCGGAGGCGCCGTGGTTCGGCGCTTAGATCGGAATCAACCGCGATCTGAATCTCTACGAGTACGACTCCTTCATCCGCGTTCTCGCAACGCTTCCGCATCGCGATCTACAATGGTATGTAGATGCACTCCCCTTCCCCTCATTGCTAGATTACTCCATAGATTGATCTTGGTGATGCGTAGAAAATTTTGAATTTCTGCTACGTTACCCGACACATATAAGCGTGAAAAAATGCCAGTTCGCACAGAACGTGTAAGTCAAAATAAATAAATATATACACATATATATACTGTATGAGTTATTTATATAAAATACACATACATATACAAATTCATCCATAAACACTGCTGCAAAAAGCAGACGAAAATCACAACAACAGAAAAAAAGTCTTTTCATACATTATATACCTTAGACAGCACACGGTACACAACATGAACCCTAGTTCTTGTCCGTACACAGGCTTTTTACCAAGTAGAAACAATGCCAAAATGATTGTTACTGCGTCTGTGACTGCGTCTGCGACTGCGACAGGGAAGTAAGCCCGAGGTCCGCAATCAGATCTCGTGGCTCAAGCGGCATGTCTTCATAACACAACATGTTCGAAGGATTGAACAGCAGCTGGAACATGTACTCCGCCTTCCAATCTTCAACAGCAGGCTGAAAAAGAAAATTAAAAAAAATGCAGACAGTGATTAAATAAAAGGTTGTCATAAAGAACAAAAAGTAAAATAATAAAAAAAAGTAACAAGAAAAAGAAGAAAACAGAGAAGGTGTTACGTCGGTTTTGATAATTTTCTCAACTAGACGTTGGCCGTCATACAACTGCGTCAACCTCAGAACATAGATTCCGCACTCGATTGCTCCCTGCGCTGGCACGATCGGGTAAGAGGGCTTCTCTGCCAATTTAACCCAGTCAGGGTGGTTCTTAGATTTATACATTTTTTCACCATAAATAGCCTTCAGCAACTGAGTCATCCTCCTCATCTGGCAAAAAAAGGAAGCACAATGTAAAAATAACACACACCACAGATCAAATTACTATTCAGACGAACCAAAAAATACAAAAGTTGTTCTCAACATCTAGACAATCCCTCTTTTAAATGCACGTGAGGTCATTTCCTTTTATCTCCTTTTTTACAAGGATTATGGGGGTGTGAGAAAAATGCAGTTCTGTCACGCATATGTTGCAGTGCACTACATAAACAAGTGTGGTTCTATGTGTGCTAACATTGCATGTGCAGTTTATAAAAAAATGCAGTAGGAGAAACACAAAAAAGCTTTGCACTTGGCAAGAAAAAATGACATACCACTTCAGTGCAATCTGAGTGGTAATCAGTCCTGTTCCACTTTGTCATGACATCAGGATGGCCAGTGTACTTCCTAGTGTCATGGATATCAAACGTCTGGCGATGCTGGTTCATCGTTATAAGGAATAATGACCATCCTTGGAGCGCGGCATCATAATCTGGTCTGATAAAAAAACAAAAAATGAAATGAAAAGTTATTTCGACATGTAGCACTAGGACCACTGTTCCAAAAAATATCTATAAAAAGAAATGCAACAAACCAGAAAATAAATGATGGGAAACAATGAACTTACCAGTTTTGCATCCAACAGGTTTATGTCGTCACTCACAAAAACCTTGAACTGGTTAACTGCATCTTGTAAAACAAATGGGCTATGCACAACTGGCAATACAGGGTTTCCTTCATCATCTCTCGTCACAAAGGTTTCCATCTGAAGAACATACTGCAAACAAAAAAGAACAAAAAAAGGACATGAAAAAAAGAATAAACAATGCATGCAGGCATGGACATAAAAAAACCAGTACAATAGAAAAAATGACAGCACGCGTTTACCGTGATAAATAAGGGTGAAAGTAGCACACGTTCACCACCAGAATGATAAACTAAACCCATTACAGGGTCTTGCTTCTAGTACTTGATGACAAAATCCATGAGATACGAATCCATTAAAGCTCCTTTGCCAAATGCATTATATATATAGTCAACAGTGTAAGTATCAAGATCACCAAAAGGACTATTCACCATAAAGAACGCATTCCTGCAGTAAACATACAGAGATGGGATCAATAAAATTAAAATTAAAAACAAAACACAAAAAAGGATTAAGGGCACACACATAAAACTTACTCGTGGTATTTGGTTACAAAATCTTTGGTGAGAACAGGATCCTTTATTTTCCTCGCCTCATTAATATATTTGAACCTCGGAGGCTTCAATTTCTCTATAGAGCATCTCAACTTAAAAGCCCTCTCACCTGCCCTCTTGTTCGAAAATATTTCAACGTCATCCACAGGAGGACGATTAATTGCTGCACTCCTAGTCCTAGTGACGCGAGGACACGGCGTAACAAAATCATCATCATCAACATCAATACATCGCGTGGAGAGCTAGGTCGAGAAACACTTCCACCATCAAGTCCAGACGCCACAACTGTGTTCAAACCATCTCCAGCCAAAGAACCAGAATTATCTGGAGAGATTTCAATGGCACAATCCTCCATAACCACCTCAGAACCCTAGGACTCGAACAGTGACGTACAGCCTTCATGAATCCCCCCATTAAAACCTAAAAACGTGTAGAAAAAACATGGAAACACTCGGCACAAAATACAAACCAAAAAACATGTAATACATCTCATTAAAATAAAAAAATGCAGTTCACTAAAGAATAGAATGCAACACAATTGTCTACATCAATGCAGTCCACTTGTCTACAACAATGCAGATCAAAATGTATACAACAATGCAGCCCACTTGTATACAACAATGCAGCCCACTTGTAAAGAACAATGCAGCTCACTTGCCCAAAAAAGAAAATGCATCTCACTAACACAACAAATAAATATACACATCCATTCTAAATCATGAACTTAACTAAACAAACTAGTAAAAAAACCGTAAGAACCGGAAGCAAGCAGTAGACAAAAAAAATAAAGGAAGGATAAAGAAGTTCACTAAAACAACCTTTATCTGCAGAAATTAAAAGTGATGTTAAATCAAGGGAACACTTTCTCGATGTGAGCCAACTATAGAGCATGGCCTTTCTGATGTAGCCAATGTGCTCCACCCCAAACTGAGCAACTCGAACACCATCCCAAGTCTGCAAGAATTGAAACATGTAGAATCCACAATCATGCCTGCAATAAAAGAATAACAAACATTAGTTTCACAAAATGAAATAAAAAAACTTGAGCAGTATGGTGGAGAGGGGCTGTACGGAACACACCCATTTGGCTGCATTGGGACAATGACATGTTTCAACACAAATCCATCAAGTGTAGGAGGATTTAGCGGCTCATCAGAACTTCAGCTTCCTTCTTTCCATGCACGCTTGATATTTTTAACCATCCTCCTAAAAACCCTGATCGCATCAAGGCTACCAGGTTTATTGAGCAAGTCAAGAAATTCAAACCGCCTTTCTTTCACATTTAACTCAACTACACAATAATGACCAACACCATCCCTCATCTCTGGCGGATCAAAAGTTGAAAAAAGGACCTGTTCGAAGCACGAAAAAATAAATAAAATTATTATAAGAAGAAGAAACAGAACACTATAAAAACAAACACGCAAAATATAGTTTTCGACACATAAAAACGTTACTCACCATATCCTTTTTATCAACATGCTCCTCAGCTTTTGAAGAGAACATCATTTTAACACTCCTACCTACAGTACCACCATTCCAAATATTTGTCTGCCAAAAAAACAAAAAACAAATAGTGCTCAAGCAAACAGGTCGTTGCACGAAATCAGAAAGGAAAATAAAAAAATAAAACAAAAATTTCTGCATTCTTACACAAATATGGTACGGGACAACCATTCTCGGAGATCCCTTAAACTTATCTACCAGCAAAGAAACCCCAAGATCTACAAGTCTTGTAGTGAGCATCACTTTATCCCAAAAGGATTGACCAACTTCGCCAATGGTAATATCAGCCATCTCAGTTTTAAAAGCAATCATGTCCCTGAATTTTTCATGAAAAACTGAAACATAAGATACTAAAAAAATAACAACAAAGAAAAAGGGGTAAATACCAAAATTAGAAAATACATATGAACAAAACAATTTCTAGAAAACCATACTTTTTCTTCTTGTCCTTCCAAACCCTCGTAACAGCAGCGTACAACTCACTGTATCTTTTCAGAAGAGCTGGATCAATGCTCGACGGTGTCACAACAGGAAGTTTGTCATCTGTAACAAAAAGATGAAGTTCACTTATCCAAATAATGAAGTTCAAATATTAAGATAAGGAAATTCTGCTAGCTATTTTGAAAATCATAAACAAAAGATCAAGTTTCACTTATCATTAAACATCTAATACAGATACCACAGTAATTAAACAAAATGAAATGAGAAAAACTTCAACTGCACTCTTCGAAATAAAACTCTTGCCTTCAGTGTCAGTGTCTTCATGCTGTTGTTCTCCGGAGCCGACCAAAACGTTTTCTTGGATAGATTGCGACGAATCCACCACAACCTCACTGGACTGCCCTTCTGCAGCAACATCAGCATTCTCTGGATTTACAACAGTCTGGTCAACCGCAACGTCCTTAGATACTTCAGCTACATGAGGCTCCACTCTCGATACTTCAGGAACATCGTTGGCCGCCAGACAAACAGGGGAAGCAACAACACTAACAACAGGGACAACATTCTCCAGCGGCTTTTCAATGCCAAAAATCAGAATCTTCATGCCGACTAGGGGAAACAGCATCATGGGATTCTTGAGCTACAGAAGGGTCTGCACAGTCGACGGCAACCGATGCAGAAGCATCAACACTGCCACCACCATCAGCAGCACAACCGCCCTGATTCAGATCAATGTGAACTTCCACGTTTTGTTCTCCAGGCTATGGAAAGTTTAAAAAACACACAATAACACAAAATGAGTGTGGGGATAATTAACACAACAACACACAGGACACTTATGTCAAAGACTGCTGACAACATACACAGAACAACGACAGTCCACATATGCAAAACAACTGCAACCCACGTGTGTCAAAACAACTACAACTCAACCCACATATACGTAAAACGGAACTGCAGTTCACTTTGTCAAACGCTGCAGTTCAGTTAGGTTAAATACTGAAGCTTACGTATGTAAAACATTATGGACCACGCATGCAAAAAAGAACTGCAGTTCACTTCTGTCAAATACTGAAGCTCACACATGTAAACCTATCGCAGCTAACATATGTAAATGAAAATACATATGAGTGAACATAACAGCGTACATCAAGTTTATAACAACAACAAAAAATTAGATTACAACACACTAACAGAGCAAGTAATACAACTATACCTTATCAGCTACAACATCCGGAGGGGACGATGCATCAGCCAAGACCTCATCCTTCCCAGAGCCATCATAGGACTCTTTATGCACATCACAAGCAGCAGCAACAGTCTACGGGCATAGAACAAACCAAAAATGAAAATAAGATGGTAACGACCAAAAAAAACTTCAACTATGCACAAGCAGTACACACTTTACAACCATGAAGTACACAAAAAATACAATAAAATGGAAAGCAACAAATGCAAGTTTAAGAAGAGGGATGCATGGCACAACAGACATGGCAGAAGTACTTGTACCTGACCAATTCCATCGTCCCTAGTTCCATGGACACCAGAAGATTCCACTCCAGCCTATCACAAAAAACAAAAATAGTGAGGAGCAGTCCACATAATACACAAAAGAGGTTCAAAGCCACAAAAAACCTAGAACATACATTATCAGCGCCAACGCCAGCGCCCTGACGGTTCATTTCATCCAAAATATGCCCAACATCCTTCTCATACCGACTGCATTTTTCCTCCTGTGAATGTCTCAATTGAGCATACAAAGACCGAACATTCGTCACTGCAATCTTCAGGCTTTCAATCAGGCCATAATCAAAATTGTGAGCAGCAACAATATCTTCATCTCGTGGGCCATGGCCAATAGGGAAAAAACCAGCAATTGTCCTCAACCTGTCACCAGAGGTTGGCAAATCTTCAGTCAACTTCAAAACCTTCAGAAGAAGCTCATCAATCTGCTCGTGTTTTTTGCCGCCAACAAATGTGTGTTTAGAAGAGCTTCTATTATCAAAGATTTGTCGAGCCATGAAACCACGAGTATGCGGCACCTCATCATCACAGGCAGGAAGCTGGCTACAGATAGGCTCATAAAACCTAGCATGAGTGCTAGGCCCCGCATCAGAGCTGCCGCATGCAACTTCACCTGACGCCTTCCACTGGAAAAAAAAGACAAGAGGCAAAGAGAAGTACACCTGTGAGTACTAGAAAAGTTTGTATTTATAATGGCTGCACCTTTAAAAAAAATCTGATATAAAAAAATCAGATGCACTAACCGGAAGCTTCCCAAATTTGTAAGTTTCCAAGTAAATCTTTCCCTTCACAAGCACATCCTCATTGTATAACTTCATCAGGTCCTTGGTCGTCAGGTATGACGCACGTGGCGTCAACGTGTGCATGACTGAAAATTTGCGAAGCTTCAAGCAGTCAAGATACATAATTAGGGGGACAATGGCACAACCCTCTGCAGAATTCTGCTTGCTGCCTTCTGTTTGCCACCTCACCACAGCTGCCTGCAACTCATCAACTACAAGCTGGCAAAAGTCCATATGAGCCATAGCCGCATAATCCATGTTCTCTACCATTGCAGCAACTCTACCCAAACGAACTGCGGGCCCGGGGCACAACAAATTCTGGTAAAGTATCAGGAAGAACACCTTCACAGCAAGGTCAACAGTCACATGATCATCTTCCTCCACCAACACCTTCAACTTCTCAAGCAAGTCCTTGACACCTATACTTTTTAAACGGTCAAAGCCAAGCTCATCCTTGAGGGCAGTCAACGAGTCATTATGGCTGCTGGCAGCAGGCATGGGTGCAGTGTGACGTCCCATGGGTAAATCAAAAATGTGATGAACTGCATCATGATTGATTCGAAGAACCCTGCCATTCCCAGAGTCCATTATCATGGTGGAAGGGTCAATCACTCCCATCAGATGGCTCATAAGAATGCACGACACATTTTTCTTTACTGTCAGTTCAAAGACAACACCAAATCCAGCATCCCGAACACGACTACAGTGTGCCTCTTTCAACAAAGCAGCAGCCTTGCAAACAGTGGGAAGCGACAAACGTACGGTCTTGTTAAATCGAGAATCATCTCCCTCAGCATCATCTTCAGTTGCATTGCTCTTACTAGACTTCTTCCTCTGTGTAAAGGGAAATGCAATCCGCATTAGAAGACTAGCCATAAAAAAAGAGATAGAGAAAACACAGATAGAATAACAAATGAAGGAAACAAATGCAGTCCACTTCAACAAACCTTTGGAACAACATCCACCTCCTCGCTAGAGTCACCACCAACATCTTCATCGACATCATCACGGGCACGCTTGGGTAGACTCTTAGGTGAACCACAGTCTTTGGTCTACCACTATGAACATCCCTCACAAAATCAGCAAGCACAAAGTCATCATCATTAGAGTTGGGACCTTTAGTGACATGTAGTCGCTTGCGCTGAGGATCATCCTTTCCACCAGCTTCATCAGTTCTCTCGCCAAGATTCTTGTTCATGCCAGCAACACGTGGACTCCGCCGAGGTGTACCACCTTCCTCAGCAACAGTACTCAGCCTGTTCTTCTGCAAAGAAGGCTTCTTCACCTTGGCAAATTCGGCACCCTTGGCACCATCTGCAACTCTCCTCTGCTTCTCCTTCTCCGCAAACTCTTTCGAGTCACTTTCAAACATCAACTTCTTCTTCCTTTGCTTCAACTCATATTCACGAAGCTGTTCCGAGACCATCTAATCATGTGTAACTTCCTCTGTACCATCAACAGACTGCGATTGTGTTTCAGACAAAACGGGACGTCTCTGGTCAAAGCTCACACCAACATTACCCTTTGCAAAATAATGGTCAATCAATTGAGTAAGCTCCTCAAACCCAGGCACCCCGGCATGGAAAACAGACACTGCGTCAAAATGAAGTTTGACTATGGTCGTTAAAAAGTGCACAAAAAGAACAAATGCAGTACACTTAGACATATAAAATGCAGTGCTCCAACCATAAGCTAAAAATAAAAAATAATGCATTGCACAAAAAACTTGAATAAAACAACAATGCAGTTCACACATACATATAGTGGAGTTCACATATACAAAATAAATGCAGTGCTGCATACACTAACTTCACGTTTGTTCCCAACAAAATGCCGGACTAGATACAGCAAGGCAACGCCAATTTGTACAACATCAAGTAACCAGCATACACAAAATAAACAAATCAATCACATACTAGAAGGAGGGACCACACTTATGGGAGAAGATTCAATCGGCGAATTCACTTTATGTCCTCCCTCGCCACCATGATCCTTACCACCAGGACAATGAGAGCCAATTGGTGTATCTTTATGAGCACTGCAATCACCTACTGGATTCAAAAAGAACCAGAAACAGAAATTACAAAACATCACATGACAAAATAATGCAAACGAACGCTGAAAACTAATAGAGCAAAACCAATATGCAGGATGGTTTACGAAACTAGATAAACATCAAACAAAATAAACAAAGCCTAAAATAATTACTCCACATACCCTGAACTCATCCTCCCACTCTGCTCGACGAAGACATGGCATTTGCCTACAGCACAAGGACGAAGTGACAGATGTAAGCAACAAAATCAGCGAAAATCTCACGAAAGCCTAGATCCACCTTGCTACACGCGAGTATCGACTTCAAATCGAGATAAAATCGACTGCCCACGGAAAAATTACACAAGCAAAAAGACCAAAAGCAACTACGAGAAGCACAAAACAAGACGAGGGGACGATCAAGACCGAGGCCAAGCGGAACGTACCACAAAAAAGGTGCGGCGGCGGGAGGGGGGGAGGGGGTGCAGCGACGGGAACGGACAGGAGAGGGCTGCGGGAGCGCAGTGGCAAGGGCTCATGGAGCGGATGGCGACGCGGAGTGCAGGAATAAGGACCTCTTGAGGGCGGCGGTCCTCGGGCGACGGCGGTTGCTGCGGGCGACGACGGTTTTGCTCGAGGGAGAGATGCCTTGGGAGAAACTGAAAGAGAGGAGAGGGGATTGTTCTCGGTCTCTCTCCCTGTCAGCGGAACGGTGGGATCGCCTGGAAGGGACACGTAGGAGGCCCGCGTGTGGCAAACGGTAACATAAAACGGGCCGGCCCAAAAATGGCCCGGCTAAAAATAAGACAGACTACATCAAAACGCACATGATGCAGTTCTCTATGAAGAACAATGAAGTTCAAACGGTAAAACAAAATAAAATACATGCAGTTCATAAAAAAAGTTAAAATAAAAAACAACACGCATGTTAAGAAAACGCATCCGAAAAGAAAAAGTCTACCTTCAAATAATTGCCACACAAAAAGGGGGGGCTAACCCCCCTACCCCTCCCGTACCAGGGACTGCAGTAAGTACACGCAAAAAATAGATGCAGTACGCAGCACTAGAAAAATGAAGTGCATTTCGTTACACGAAGCAGTACGGTATAGCAATCCAGTTCTGGATTACCTACATGAATAAATACACGGTAAAGAACATAGCGAAAAACTCGTAAAATTGCGGAATACATTGTACTTTATTTAGGGGCTGCAGCAAGGACACGCAAAAAACGGTGAAGTACGCACCTGTAGACAAAATGCAGTTCTCTATTGTACATGATGCAGTGCAGAACTCTAACCAATGCAGTTTCATTATCACGTAGGATACATATAAACGTGACAAATGCCCGTTCGCATAGAAAGTGGTGGTTAAAAAAATTACTGATAAAAAAACCACGTTAAAAAAACCACGTTCGCATACAACCACCCAATTGGAGCGGTTCCATCGCCACAAGCCCACGATCACAGACGCCGCACCAACCCACGATCTGCACAACCGCATCGTCAGCGAGATCGTGCAGTTCATCCGATGCGGCCATCCCACCCCGCGTCCTCCCCTTAAATTCAGACCCCTGCCAAAGGCCTTCTCATCCACAACAACACAAGTATCCATTGCGCTGCCACCAAATCGCTCCATCACATCCGTCTCCACGCAAAACACCAAGCCCTACTACCGGCCATGGTGTTCGCCGACGAGTACAAGGGCGTGGAGGCCCACGGCAACACCAAGTTGCACGTCATCCACACCAACGACAAGAAGCAGATGGCGATCACCCTCGCTCAGTACGAGCGCCACCTCAGCCTCCAGCACCACAAGATCGTCAGCATTGATCTCGAGTACAATAACGAGCCTGAAGCGACGCAGAAACCCGCCCTCTGCCAACTCTCCATCGGCAAGAAACACCCGGTACTGCTCTTCCAACTGAGCGCCGCTGAAAGGTGCATCGTTTTCGACAACTTCCTCGCCGACCCCAGGTACACCTTTGCAGGCTTCTCCATCGACGGCGACAAAAAAAGGGTAGAGCGCGTCAATCTGGAGGTCGCCAACTTCGTCGACATCCAGAAGGAGTGGAGGGTGCCCGAGGCAACCAAGGAGTTGGACTCCCTTGGAGACTTCTCCGGCATGCTCATAGACGACTACTGCAACAACATGAAGAAGAAGATCACCGACGACGAACACAAGCACTGGGCCACCCTGCCTCTGTCCATGAGGCACATCGAGTACGCGGCAAAGGATGCCTACGCAGCATACGAAATATGGAACCGCATCACCCTCACCCAGGACGGGCTTCGCCGTGCAAAGCTGGAGAAGGAGGAGCCCCCCAAGAAGCGCGCGAGGAGCAGCTGGGGATGGGGAGATGCTACCTGGTGAAGAAGAAGATTGTGCCGGCCAAAGAGCCAACAATGCCAGCGTCGTTTTAGAATTATCATAAAATTTGCTTTATGTTGTTTGCTTATGTATCGTTAGTTTGCTTGTGATCATTTGCTTTTGCTGAACTTAGTTTGCTTGCCATGCAGAATCGCTTGTAATGATGTACTTTCATTATGTTAGATTGCATTCTGTTGAAATTAGTTTGTTGATGATGAACTTGTTGTACAGAATGCCTGTGATAATTTGTTTTCTGTTGTTTGCTTATGTATCATTAGATTCGAGCAGTGCACAAAACAAAATAAGATGCAGTGTGCAAATAGGACGCATGCAGTGCAAGTTTTTTTGACTATATACTGCAAGGCAACAGCCTCACAGTCCTTTATTAATAACTAAAAGAAAGCAATATAGTTACAATTATACAAATTTACAGAAAAAAGAGAGAAAAGATACTTACAAGCAAAGAGGCTAAGAAAGGTTAGCTATCCAAGACAGTAAACTATCTTTATATTTACACCTAATCTTATGAGACAGAAGAGAAATGTCATGGATAAAGTTCCTTCTCCAAGCTCTAAAAGAAGGTTGCTCATTTCTGAAGATCTTCCCATTCCTTTGTGTCCAAATATTCCAAGTAGCAGTGAAGACAACCTCAGTGAAGAAAGGATGACCGAAATCCCTCCTAATTGATTGAGCCATCTCATATGTGGTTTGGTTCGGCTGAACGGACCAAGAAATCCTAAGATAGTTCCAAATCCTTTGGCTAAAATTGCAAGCAAAGAAAAGATGAGCCCGATCCTCATGCTGTGCAAGGTTGCATAGCACACATGTGTCATCCTGGATGATCCAATGATGACGTTGCATCATATCCCTAGTGTTCAAACGATCCATTAATAGAAGCCAGCCAAGCACTTTGAACTTGAGTGTGCATGCACACTTCCAAATCCATTTAAAGATGGGGTCAACCACTAGGTGTGAGAAGCAAGAGCCATAGTATATCTTTGACATAAAAACACCAGGCTTCGAAGGCCACTTCCAAATGTCTTTGCTCTCACCATCCAGATTGATCAAAGGAAGCAGGGCCTGGAGCTGTGTTAATTCTGAGTAGGCCTCCTATGATAGAGGCAAATGGAAATGATCCAAGACATCAGGCCGCTCCATAAACTCCTTGACAGTGATTGCATCATCAACTACAAATGAATGTAGCCTCGGGAAACAGTCGTGTAAAAGAACAGCACGATTTCCCAGCTGCCAATGGTCGAGCCAAAAAAGCACCGTGTCGCCTACATGAACTTGTGGAACAGCTAGCTTGCAGAAATTAGGGTATAAACGCATGACATCACGCTACCAAAAGGAGCCATAGTTCTGGGTGCTTTGAGGTGGTGACAATGCATAATAAGTGTCCCAAATTAATGATACCCAAGGCACATCCACTTTATTATAGAACTTGAAGAGATGCTTTAGTAACAAAGCCTCATTTTGAATGCCCAAGTTAAGAACACCCAAACCGCCGAATTTCTTAGGGTAACAGACTAAATCCCAAGCCGCCAATGATTGACGCGGGTTATCCGTGTTGCCCCTCCACAGACATTGCGTCATGATTCGCTCTAACTGCTGCAAAATGCCCTTGGGAAGAGATAAGGTACACAAGAAGTATATTGGCATGGAGCACAACACTGACTGTAGAAGTTGCAGTCGGCTTCTTTGATTTAGCAGGCATGAGGAAACAGATAAGCGTCGCTCAACACGATCAACCAGAGGCAGTAGATCATAGATTGTAGGCCTAGAAGTTCCCATTGGCAAGCCTAAATACGTGAATGGCATTGACCCAACATCGCATCCGAGCAAAGAAGCCACCCTAGCACCTTCCGCATCAGTCATGTTTATTGGAATGAGTGAGGACTTACTAAAGTTTACACGTAGTCCTGTTGACGTCGCAAATGTGTCAAGCATCTCCTTGAAAGCAATAAGCTGATCATCGATCGCAGGCAGAACAATTAAAGTGTCGTTGGCATATTGTACAATCGGGTAGTCGCTGGAGTTGGTTGGGATTGGCAGTGAGAGGATGTTCCTGGAGCACATCTCGTTGACTACAGATTGCAATAAGTCAACCGCAATCACAAAGAGCAACGGTGAGAGAGGATCCCCCTGACGCACGCCCGTTCTGCAAACAAAGTGATTGCCAGGCACGCCGTTGAGAAGCACAGAAGAAGATCCCGTAGACAATATGCTATTGATCCATCCAGTCCACCGGGAGTCAAAACCCTTGCTTTGTAAAATTCTGAGAATAAGTTCATGCTCAATTGTGTCGAAGGCCTTCGTGAAATCCAGCTTAAGAAGGATGATGGGTCGCTTCGAAGCTTTGCATTGGTGTATATACTCAAAACACCAAGCCAGGCAATCTTGAATAGAACGACACCGAAGAAAACCATATTGATTGCGGTGGATGCATCTTAGTATCACTTTCTGAAGGCGGTTAGCAAGCAGTTTAGTTAAAAACTTCAAGCACGTGTTGGTCAACGAGATGGGCCTAAAGTCTCCGACAACTTCACGGCTCAGCTTTTTGGGTATCAGAGTAATTAATGAAGTATTTAGACATTCCAGATTGCATCTGCCCCTGTGCAGGGTATCAGTGCAAGTTGTCTACCAATGCAGTACAGACTTTGTCGAATGAAGTTTACACATACCCAACAAAGCAGTGCACGCCCCTAAATTTGAAAAAATGAATACATAAGAGAAAAAACACAAAAAGAAAAATGCGATCTGTATGTGTAGTGCGGAAATATATGAGTGTGCAGTATAGAAACATAATCAATGCAGTACACGTATGATTTACTAAGCAGTGCACTCCCCTACATTAGAAAAAAGATTACATAAGAGCAAAAACACGAAAACAAAAATGAGAACTGTGCATGTAGTACGGAATGCATGCACATGTAGTACAGAACCCTGATCAATGCAGTGCATGGATGATTTACTAAGCAGTGCACGCCCCTACATTGAAAAACAATACATGACAGAAAATACAAAGAAAAAAATTTGACCACCCAGGTGCAGCTGGCCCCAGCCAGTCTCGTAGTAGATCTACGCCCACAGCAGGCGAGTCGTTCTGAGCCACGATGCATGGGGCCGGGCACACATGGGCCCACAGGTCATAGAGCATAGAGCAGCGAGCGCCTTGTATAATCGCCCAAATAAGTAACCAGAGGAGTTCGACATGGTTGCCTCGGCAACATTTATAAACAGGTCGGGCGCGCCTTCCGCGGGCGAGGTGGGACTAAACATTAGGCCGCACACAACGCACCGGGAACCAGCCGTACTCACAGGCCGACTTGGGCCCAACGCGTCTTCACTCCCCGAACACAGGCCCAACACACAAAAGAGAGGCCACTGAAAATTAAAAAAATATCCCACATACCATACACAAACGCAGGCCCAACCACGCGTTCCGCAGTTCGTCTTGATATCACATTGAAGTTCGCTATGTTCAACTAAGCAGTCCTCTTGCTACTCAAATGCATCCGCGGACACTGAATCAGAACCAATCCACCACCTAACACCAACCACATTTATTACTTCCATTGCTCAATTGGTTGCATAAAAACGTATCCATTCGTGCTCCAGACTAACACAACTCCTCCCCCCGTTCCTCTTTTTCTTCAAATCATAGATCTAGGGCTCATCCCATCCCCAGCTCTTCTTTGGAATTCAACTGAACCCGCCATGGACTGTAAGTGCGGGTGTTTGGCAAGGATGGTGTCGGTAGCGGACACATGCGTGTACGCAGAAGGTCTAGAGCTCACCAACACCGAGTGGCGCAGCATCCTCGGGTGCCTGATGATACCCAACAGGGGGTTTTGGGCGCCATTTCTTCATCGCCTCACAACTGGAGATCTGCACGAAAGTTGGGTATGTTTTTCCCCTCACAATTTTGGACATAATCTAGCCTGCAAATCCACATCTGAATATATAGTTCAATCAATTTGTTCAGTAGTGTGAACAAAATACAAAACATAATTTGTATTGTTGTTCAGATTTGTTAGCTATTAAGACTTGATGCTTCCACCTATTTTTCTTCAGTACCACACCAGGAATCGACACTAGTTAGATCAGAACCCCAACACAAGAACAAAAAAAGTTTAGTAGATCAGCGTTGCAATTCTCATAACATGCTGGCGAAGTACACTGTAACTGACCTTGCAGTACAAGCATGTTGCAGTATAATATATATCCTAGTAAAACTAGAGGTCAATTACGTATATAAGTTTGTTCATACATTGCAACTACTTTAGAAAATAGCAGTCATATATATGTAAGTATTGAAGTCAACATAAACAGATCATCCTAAGTATAAACAAAAACTTTTGTTGTTTACTTATAAAATTCTTTTTCCACCCATTCCAATATGCACAAACTGCCATCCTCAATAAAATTTCCTGCTCTGAGTTTAGGGAAGGTTACTTTGGAGACACAACACAAGAATGGGTATGCAGACATGCAAGCTGACTACCACATCGACTCTAAAGACTGCATCAACATAACTACTGGTTGGAAAGATTTTGTCTCCCAGAATGGCTTTGAGGTCGGAGAAGTGGCCATGGTGTTTTTCTACAAAGAAGAAGACTCCCTCAAGTTTACAATATTTGCACTCTAGGCTGTCTAATATGAAGCAACCAATATTTCTAATGCTTTGCTTATGTTGTATGCTTTTAAAATTATGTCCATCAGACACTTTGAACGATGCCTATTTAAAGTATGCAACCTCAAGTGCATCATTTTATCATCCTTTTTAGACAAGTTGCTGTTGGCAGTAATGCAGTTCTCTCGAACACATAGTGTGGTACTAATAATAAAACAAAGTAGTCCTCTGAAAAGTAACAAGGAAATGCGAATGGTCGAAACTTTGCAGTTAACATATGATGTTCAAAAACAATTCTCATAGTATGCAGTTCAAAAAAACCCTTATAATAACTATTAAGCTAACACAAGCATATAATGGACCATCCATTCTAATAGCAGAATAGAACATTAACCACAAATGCTAATGCAGTACGGAAGTCCATATTATGCAGTCCTCTAGAACACAGAATCCAGTTTAAGAAAGCAGAAATCTCATAAGCTGCCATAACCACTGTAATGCAGCTACAACGAAGTACACTACTAACGAAAATGCAGTGCACTACAACGTATGCCACAACTACAACAAATAAAATTAAAGCACTAGAACTCCAGACATCTGGTAGACTAATAGATGTGTCAATTTCACTCGCACTTCCATTACTCGCCTAAAAATTGTCCAACCACTAAACTATCGAAAAATACCCCCGCAAAAAATTACATGGAAGTCACGGCAACAGGACGAACAACATCAGCTTTCATTTAAAAAATGCAATTCAAACAATGACAATTATACCCGCGATACAATGAATTCAAACCTATACCAACAGTAATTACAATATTCAAACACGCATGGATGTGCAAAATCCAAAAAACCAACAAGAACAGAGGAGCGGACGAAGCTCACCCGCCCGCACAATCAAATTAACAGGAATTGAAAACTAACTCCTAAAAATTAACAAATTATAGAGTGAACGGGACGATTAAAAAGAACGCAATCAAAGAATTCCTACTAAAAAACAACATCCGAGCACAAAAAAATCACATCTGAAGCGAACACGAACGAGCAGAGAAAGCTCATCCGCCAAATCCCTCATTTTGCAAGCACTGTAGTAGAATTTCCTGTAAATTAGAAAGAATAAAGGTAAAATGAGACACAGAGACAAACTAAATCATCCCGCAACACCCGATTCCACACAGAAAACGCGTGCGGAACACTAGAAAATGAAGCAGTTCTCCCGTGAAGCATTGCAATGCCCAACGTAAAGACGATGCAGTTCGCTTCTGTTCAGAGTGCAGTGCGGAAGTGTTATCAGAATAACTATTCTGCTAATATTACCAGAATAGACCGGCTGTATATATACATACATATATATATATGTGTGTGTGTGTGTGTGTGTGTGTGTGTGTGTGTATGTATTCATATATACAAATGAGATCTCTTTTTTTGCATATTCAAAATTTGATATTGCTAGCCAAGGCTGCCGCCTGGTAAAATGTACCAGAAAACCGGACCATAGGGTACAATCGTGATTTCTTACCATGGAAAAAATTTCGAGGCGAAACGATGAACTCATGTTTTCATTTAAACAAAAATATGTTGTAGTTAATGTAAATGTTTTGAAATAGCACATGGTTCACTCACAAAAGACCTGTGTCCACTAAACCGTGCCTGATGCCCCCCACCCCCTGCTATGCATGCGATATGAGTTGTGCATTCTGATTGGCCAGAACCCAAACCCCACGGATCGTACATTTGCACCGTTGGATGCTCCTTGATCGAACAGAGATCCTCATCTCTTTGGACATCACATGCAATTCCTGTTCATGTAAATGTTTTCAGATAGCACACGGTTCACTCACGACAGCCGTGTGCCTACCAAACCGTGGTCGATGCCCCCTCTTGCTACGCGCGTGATGTGAGTCGTGCGTTTTGATTGGCCAGAACCCAAACCCAACGGATCATACATCTGCACCGTTGGATGCTCCCAGATCGAACGACAATCCTCATCCCTTTCGACAGGAAATGCAGTCTGGCTAGGATTTGATTTATATGCCAAAATGCATGGTAAATGCCAAAAAATGTCTTAAATATAGCACACGAGCCCTGAAATGCGCCAGCAAATAAAACCCGTGGTATAATGGTGATTGCTTAACGTGGGAAAAATTTAGAGGCGAAACGATGAACTCACGTATTCATTTCAAAATTAGTACGTCTTCATTTCAAACAAAAATTTTCTCTTTGTGCACACGAGCCCTTAGAGGCAACCATTTGCATAGGCCTTTCCGCGCGCTGACCGGGGATATTTTCATAGTTTTTGTTATAATTGTGAAATACGTACATATTTGTATGTAAAAAAGAGCATACTTAAAACATGGTACATACTACCTAAAAATTATATATATACTACCTAATCATTGATATATACTACATACTACACGTATATACTCTCGGTTTTGACAGATACTACATACAACATAGAAAACACAAGTGATGGTAACTACCACTTCTTGTAGGAAACATTTGTCCTATATATATAGTGTTACTATTCATCACACAGGGTGCAGAATAAGTTATTCTTCACCCGAGGTAATTTACAATTGTTTCATAAATAAATTACATTTGAAATAAAAATAGTTACATTCATCTTCATTCACTACGTAAAATTTGGCATAAGAAAACAAAAATATAGGTCATAAGATCAGAAAAAATGCATTTCATGTATTTTTTACACTATGTTTGTAATTTTACCTAACATAAATATTTTTTACGGCGACTATATATTTTCTTATGATCTATTTTTACGTATAAAATAAGACAAAATTTACGGAACATGAAATTACGGTGCATTGCTATTAAAATAGAGGGGGGTGAAGAATAACTATTCCTCACCCAGGGGGGCGAATAGTCAATCCCTATATATAGGGAAAATACATCCTACCACCTAGTGGTAGTTACCCCACATGTCTCATATACGACCATGTGGTACTATATATACTACTTTATCATTCTAAAAATGTTCATATACTATATCTAAGATATTTCAACGCAAATTACATGTAAAAATTGCATATGAGCCCATCATTTTTGTTATATTTATGAAATACGTATATATTTGTACTAAAAAAGAGTATGCTTAAAATATGATACATACTACCTAAAATGTAGTATATATACTACCTAAACATCATTATATACTACATACTATACGTACATGCTCTCGGTTTTGACAGATACTACATACAACATACCAAACGCAAGTGGTAGTAACTACCACTGGTGGTAGATATATATATCATCGAATGTCTCACAACCACCATTATTCACACATACACAAGCATGTATATATACATATACAATTAGGAATACATACAATTTCTCCTACATGTTGCCTTGGTGTCTTCGGAGCACGATGACAAGTGGTTCATGGGGGCGGTAGCGGGTAATAGTATTCTCCTTTGGGATCTATGACCTGGTCGAGCAAAAATCCCGCTATTTCCTCTTGAAGTGCTCGTATGCGCTCCGTTGGTAGGAGCTTCTCCCGCACGCCTTTGAACTGTAAGAAGGAGATCAATATGCATGCATGTGTATTAGTTGTGTGACTAGATATCGATAATCATGTAAAAATTGTGAATAGTGTTATGTCAAACGTACCCATTGCTGTCTATCAGATTTGCTCCTTTCGGACGCCATCATGCGAATGTTCTCGCAAATGTAGAATGCACACACATCAGTCCCCGGCGCCTGCTTCAGGGCCTTTACGAGAATTGAATTTAATCAGGTAATAATTAATCAAGCATGATAATTAATTAATGGTATTGAAACAAGAATTAAAGAGATGGTAGCTAGCTAGCTAGTACTACTTAATTACTTACCTTGGGTCGATACCAAAACAGCTTTTCTGCCCATTTGCCTGGAGTCACCTTGACGAACTTTGCACAAGCCCTGCCCGCCGGCAAACACAATTAATAAAGGGGTTATTAAATAGTTCATATCGGGAAATGACGAACTAAATAGGCCGAGATATAGTTAATAATGATTGAAATTACCTGTTGACTATCCCCTTCAAGATGGTGTAGTCACTTCCTTTTTTAAGTAGTGAGTCCAGTACTTCAACTTTTCCTTCTTCAACTTTAATGTCTAACAAGATCCAGTGGTAAGTGCATGCGCACACGTTTGCATGTCTTAATTAAGCGGGCATGTGCATAACACTAATCAACTACCCTAAACTACACTTAATTATTAACATCTAGCTAGCTAGTAAGCAAAAACAGAATTTGTAGTACAAGACAATGTGACTCACAGAAAGAGATCAATATGCATGCATGTGTATTAGTTGTGTGACTAGATATCGATAATCATGTAAAAATTGTGAATAGTGTTATGTCAAACGTACCCATTGCTGTCTATCAGATTTGCTCCTTTCGGACGCCATCATGCGAATGTTCTCGCAAATGTAGAATGCACACACATCAGTCCCGGCGCCTGCTTCAGGGCCTTTACGAGAATTGAATTTAATCAGGTAATAATTAATCAAGCATGATAATTAATTAATGGTATTGAAACAAGAATTAAAGAGATGGTAGCTAGCTAGCTAGTACTACTTAATTACTTACCTTGGGTCGATACCAAAACAGCTTTTCTGCCCATTTGCCTGGAGTCACCTTGACGAACTTTGCACAAGCCCTGCCCGCCGGCAAACACAATTAATAAAGGGGTTATTAAATAGTTCATATCGGGAAATGACGAACTAAATAGGCCGAGATATAGTTAATAATGATTGAAATTACCTGTTGACTATCCCCTTCAAGATGGTGTAGTCACTTTCTTTTTTAAGTAGTGAGTCCAGTACTTCAACTTTTCCTTCTTCAACTTTAATGTCTAACAATATCCAGTGGTAAGTGCATGCGCACACGTTTGCATGTCTTAATTAAGCGGGCATGTGCATAACACTAATCAACTACCCTAAACTACACTTAATTATTAACATCTAGCTAGCTAGTAAGCAAAAACAGAATTTGTAGTACAAGACAATGTGACTCACGGGAAGTTGTAAGGAAGTAGTATATCTTCATTGGTATTGAGGCGCTTCAAGAACTCTAGCATTTTATTCTCTACATCTTGTCTATACCATTCCAATTTCCATGTGTATTCATTAACGCTATTTGGGTCAATGAACCCAATGCCATAACGTCCAGCTTTTTTCATTTCATAGATCTTCATCCTGCATAATACCACAGAAAAGAATATAGTGAGGATAATTACAGGTAATGATCGATCAATGAGCACTAAAGCTAGCTTGAGACTTAAATTACAGAAAGAAATCACTTACAGACAATACCAACTGATGATAGATTTGTCCAGTGCATCTTGATTGAATAACTGAAATAGTTCTGAATACTCAACGAATAGAGCTAGCTTATGGAAGTAATGCTCTTCCTTGACTTTCACCATGAGGGACTCTCGATTGGAACTCTTGGTAATGTTGATGTACCACTGATGCAATTCATACATTCTCGTTGGGAGGTTCTTGACCTCCTCGGGCTTGACCAAAGGTTGGCCCCGGACATATTTCCGTTTTATTTCCTCCTCTCTAAGCGTGACATGGGCTCGATCTCGAGGAGTTGTCCAACACTGATATTGAGCCTTTTAGCCTGGCTTATATGCTCCTCGGTTATTACCAGATTGTTCAGCTGGGGAATGGTTTGCCCACTATAATATAGGTGCACGTACTCTCATGTGTTGTTGGCACAACAAGCGGGGGGGGGGGGGGGTCGATTGCTCCGCCTGTTCTCCCAGCTGGGGAACGGTTTTCCCGCATTTTTTGCCAGATGCTTGTTGGCTCGAGCTTGAGGTCGCTTCCTTATGTAGTCATGCTCGATGTGCCTTCCTGATTTGGCGCTCATAGTCTGAGTCAACAGGCTTGGGAGCTGGTGGTTTAGCCATACAAATGAAGTGGTTAATCTTTTCCTCAGGCACTTTCTCCCTTGGCGGCGGCGCTTGTTTCGGTCCAAAATGGGCGTCCATTTGGGCCTGCACTATGGCTGCGTTTTGCTCCTCGGTCATGTCATAAGGCCTCTGAGGAAGAGGAGTGAGGCTTGGACCGTATTTATATCGCTTGCCTCCGCCTGTACCTCCTGTACTACCTCGACTCGTACCGCTACGCACCATAGCTGCGGTGGCTCTCTTCTGCGATTGCTCAGGCGGCGGAGACGGCTGACGTGGCTAAGTTGGAGCAGGAGTCTGCTCACGCATTGCTGGACTTGGAGGAGCAGGAGTCTGCTGACACGGTGGCGGACTTCGAGGACGAGTCGGCTCACGCGTTCGTGGACTTGGAGGAGCGGGAGTCTGCTGACACGGTGGCGGACTTCGAGGAGGAGTTGGCTCACGCGTTCATGGACTTGGAGGAGCAGGAGTCTGCTGACTCGGTGGCGGACTTCGAGAAGGAGTCGGCTGACACGGTGTCGATGGCCTTCGAAAGATGATGCAATCCTTTCTCCATAGGATGATATGATGTATGGCCTATCCCAGTGTGTGCTCGTCGTCACCTCCAGGAATGTCAAGCTCTAGCCCCGAATATTGGTCCACCACCTCATCAACCAAGACACGAGCATAGCCCGCTGGAATCGGGTTGCAATTGAAGGTTGCTTCGGGGGGATTTGTAAAAGCAACGGCATCCGCCACCTTCATGGATATGTTCTTCATTTTGAAGTGTGGCTCACAGTTAGTGTTCTCTATGATGTCATCCACAGGGTATCTATCCAGCAATGCGTTGCCCGGGGCAGAACCAACGCTGCTTGTCAGCATGGATGGGACAGTGCTATCCAATGCTGGATCATCCGCTAGCTGCTGCCACTGCTGAGACCCCCTTTCCTGGCTAAGTGAGTCGATCTGCTGCTGCTGCCGTTGGAATTTCAGTGCCAAGTCCGCGTACCTTGCTTCTAGGCCTTGAAGGCGTTCTGCTTCCTGCTTCCTCTGCTCCTCATCCAGCTTCCTCTTCTTCTCCTCCTCCATCTTCTTTCTTGCACGGCACCTGTAGTCGTCGTTCCATTCCGAAAAGCCCTCATACCAGGGAATAATGCCCTTGCCTCGTGTTCTTCCCGGGTGTTCAGGATTTCCTAGGGCGCGCGTAAGCTCGTCGTTCTCTCTGTTGGGCGTGAACACCCCCTTACGAGCATCTTCTATTGTGTCAAGTAACTTTTGTTCGGCTCCTTTTAGACTTGCCTTCTTTGAAACCAGGCCTGTCTTCGGGTCCAACGCCCCCCCATGCGCATAGAACCAAGTTCTGCACCTAGGGGCTAGCTTCTAGTAACTGAAGTGACCCCTGCATCCACCATCTCTTGCTCAGACTTATCCCACTTAGGCATTGCCACCGCGTAGCCACCTGGCCCCAGCCTATGGAACTGTGTCTTTTTTGCGGCATTGGCCTTGTTTTTTCTCGACCTTAGATAATTCTGATTCCTTGAATTTCACGAAAGCGGGCCAGTGTTCTCTTTGCTTCTCCAGTGTTCCCTTGAATTCTGGAGTCTTCCTTTCTGCAGCGAGGTAGTTGGCCCATACAGTTTTCTTGTGGGTTTTGAATGCAACTGCCATCTTCCTAAGAGCAGCGTCCTTGACTTTCTGCACATCTGCATCAGTGAAATGATCTGGTAGGGTGAAATGTTCCATCAGAGATTCCCAAAGCGTTTTTTTGCTCTGTCGTTGACCCAAGTAACATCTGGACGTTTATTTTTTTGGCTCTTTCCATTCTTGAATGGAGATCGGGAGTTGGTCCTTCACAAGAACTCCGCACTGACGAACGAACTTGTTCGCAATGTTCTTAGGCATTAGGGGTTCGCCATTAGCTTTGATGGAGTCGATGTTGTACTTTACACCCACCTTCAACTTTTTGCCCGGGCCTCGCTTTGTCCTGCTGTCTGTAGAAGCAGATTTCCTTGATCCGGAGGGCTGGAAGAAGAAAGATCGATTCGTTAATATATCTTCAAATAGAAAAAAACATGTGATGATCACCAGATGCCTGCTTATATATAAATATACCTCGCCGGTAGTATTTGTTATTTCAAGATCAACATTGTCTGCGTCATCGTAATCATAATCATACTTCATGACTTCATCAGCTCGGTCATCGAGATCGAATATGTTATCATCACCCTCCCGGGTATTGTTCAGATATTGGGAGCCGTCATCTGCTTCATTCAGATCATCTGGCCTGCGAGGGCTGCGTATGATCTCGAACAGGGCCTCTTCTCCCTCTCTACTGGTATTGTCCGCCATAGCTTTTATTTAACTAATCCAGAAGAAATATAAAACAATTTAGTATTCAAATTAGAATGCATGGATGCAATCAATAAGGAAAAACTGAATAAAATAGTACATAATATGCATCGTCTTGAATAATATATAATCTCGAATACATCGTCTCGAATAATATAATCTCAAATACATCGTCTCTAATAATATATAATCTTGAATACATCGTCTCTAATAATATATATAATCTCGAATACATCGTCTTGAATATTATATATCGAACACATCACTGGCTAGGTAGCTAATAAAGATCGAATACTACAGAAGAATCTAGGCCACTCGAGGTTCCTGGGGCACGGGCGGTGGACACCCAAAGAGAAGGAACCATCACAGGATCATATCTCCGGACACCTGCCCAAAGAACCTGCCAGGTATTGGAGAACGTGACGTCCATAGCAGCCATGTAGCGATGGACGTGCTCGTCCTCCTCCCTGACACGACGACGCACCACCTCCGGCGGGGCCGGCTCCCTCTGCACCGAATGTGGCCGACGCGAACGCCACCAAAGGAGATTAGGGTCGACGACGGGACCCGAGGCCGGGTTCCTCACCAAGCGGCGCCCCCCTGCAGGTAGCACCTCCCAGTGCCAGCCCGGCGGAGCCTAGTGCCGGACATGGGTCTGTCGAACGTCGCCGCGAACGGGTCGACGGCGAGGATGCGGGCCGGGCATCGTCGAGAACAAATACTATATGCCTGCAAAAAGTAACATTTTTTAAATGATTGGATTGTGATAACTAAAATTCTATATGCAAATTCTGAATTTTTCTAACAATTTGACATTAATCTAATTCATCTAGCTAAAACTAATTCTAAAATTTCTAACGTTTCTATAAATATTTCTATAACTAAAAAATAGAAAAATTTATAACATTTCTATATAACTAACATTTCTATAACATTTCTAATATTTCTATAACTAAAAAACAGAAAAATTTCTAACATTTCTATAAATTTTTATATAACTAAAAAACAGAAAAAATTTCTATAACTAAAAAACTAAAAAACAATGTGTGTGTGTGTGGACATGGCGGCAGGGGCAGGAGCTCACCGACGAGGCGAGGCGACGAGGGGCGGCGACGGGGACGGCGACGGGCGGCGACGATGGGGATGGCGACGACGGGGATGGGGACGGGGCGGCGACAACGGGGACGGGGACGGGCCGGGCGGCGACGACGGGACGACGGGGCGCGGCACGGCGATGACGGGGACGGAGACGGGGCGGCGACGGGGAAGGTAACGGCCGGGGCGGCGGCGACGGGGACGGGGCGGCGACGGGGGCGTCGACGAGGGGTGGCAATGGGGGCGGCGACGGGGGGTGGCGGGCGACAGGGCAGAGGGGAAGAAGCAGATGAGAAACTGAAATTTTTGAAGTGTTATCTTATATAGGATGGGCCTTTAGTACCGGTTGGAGCCACCAACCGGTACTAAAGGTCAATTTTGGCCAGGCCAAGTGGCGGGAAGCACCCACCTTTACTACCGGGTTGTGGCTCCAACCGGTACTAAGAACCCCCCCCCTTTAGTACCGGTTGGAGCCACCACCCGGTACTAAAGGGGGTGCGCTGGAGCAGGTGCGGTGCGGGCATGTTTAGTCCCACCTCGCTAGCCGAGGGGCGTCCGCACTGGTTTATAAGCCCCAGTGCGGTAGCTCTCTCGAGTTCCTCTCTGAAGCAAGCCTACTGGGCCTAAATGTTCTGTGCTGCCCTATGGGCCTACTGGGCCTTTGCGGGCCTGCATCCTGGCCCAACAACAGGTTGGGTTTCAAGTCGTTTGCAGGCCGCTGTGGCGTAGTAGGCGGGCTTTTTTATTTTCTTATTTTTTTTGCTTTATTTATTTTTGTTTTATTTATTTTTGAGTTATTTTTGCTGTATTTAGAGTTTCTTTGTGAATATTTTTGCTTTAGGTCCAAAAAATCACAAACTTTCTATTAGTGTCGGTAGTTTTCAAATTTGAATAGTTTAAGTTTTGAATTATTTGAAATTTGTGTGAATCACTAGTTTGTGAATAACTTAACTTTGAAAATAGATTTTTCAGTGATTTTTTTCTTATGTTTAATATTAGTGTGTTTTATCATTATATTCAATTTGGTAATGCTTAGGTTATTTAAAAAAATGAAATGCCTTTGTAACAGATGAGTTTTTGTCCGAAACCCTGATACTTTGAAAGAGATTGTCCATTTTTTACACGAAGTGCATCCAGTTTTGTCGTAACCCTCTCTACTTTTTTGCACATGCTATGTGGGTGAAATTATGATACCATGCCAACTTTCAACCTTTTCTGAGTTCATTTGAAGTGCTTTTCAATTTCAGGGTCATTTAGCTCAAAAAATCAGTAAATGCATGAAAGAATTTGTTTGCACATAAAAGTTCTTCGCGTTTCAAATGCCAAAACACATAACTACCCTAACTATTACAGAGATTCCCTCCTGGGTGTGAAACACAGAAGAAAGTGATGATAGTGAAGCCGATCACATCCCAGATCTTTGGGTGTGAAACTTTTTCTTCGCGCGTGTCCCTTTGCGCCGTAACCATGGAAAATCTTCATCATTTAACTGGATGCTCGGGTCAATATTCACTGTGAATGGAGCAATTGCATCAAACTTTTCATAATCTTCTGACATGTCTGTCTTGTCATCCACTCCCACGATGTTTCTCTTCCCAGAAAGAACTATGTGGCGCTTTGGCTCATCGTATGATGCATTCGCTTCCTTATCTTTTCTTTTTCTCGGCTTGGTAGACATGTCCTTCACATAGAAAACCTGTGCCACATCATTGGCTAGGACGAATGGTTCGTCTGCATACGCAAGATTGTTGAGATCCACTGTTGTCATTCCGTACTGCGGGTCTTCCGTTACCCCGCCTCGTGTCATATTGACCCATTTGCACCGAAACAAAGGGACCTTCAAACCACGTCCATAGTCAAGTTCCCATATGTCCTCTATGTAACCATAATATGTTTCCTTACCCGTCTTGGTTGCTGCATCAAAGCGGACACCACTGTTTTGGTTGGTGCTCTTCTTATCTTGGGCGATCGTGTAAAATGTATTCCCATTTATCTCGTACCCTTTGAAAGTCATTATATTCGAAGATGGTAACTGGGACAGCGAGTACAGGTCATCTTCAATAGAGGCGTCATGCATGGTACGTGTCTGCAACCAGCCGGCGAAAGTCCTCGTTTGTTCACGTGTAATCCAGTCATCAGACCGCTTCGGGTGTTTGGAGCGTAGAAAATTCTTGTGTTCGTCCATATACGGAGCCACCAAGGCGGAATTCTGTAGAACTGTGTAGTGTGCTTCAGTGAGAGAATGTCCGTCCATACATATTATTTGATCCCCTCCTAGCGTGCCTTTTCCATCCAGTCTGCCCTTATGCCGCGATTCAGGAACACCAATCGGCTTAAGGTCAGGAATAAAGTCAATACAAAACTCAATGACCTCCTCATTTTCATGGCCCTTGGAGATGCTTCCTTCTGGCCTAGCACGGTTATGAACATATTTCTTTAAGACTCCCATGAACCTCTCAAAGGGGAACATATTGTGTAGAAATACAGGACCCAAAACGTTAATCTCTTCGCATAGGTGAACTAGGACGTGCGTCATGATGTTGAAGAAGGATGGTGGGAACACCAACTCGAAACTGACAAGACATTGCACCAAATCATTCTCTAACCTTGGTATGATTTCTGGATCGATTACCTTCTGAGAGATTGCATTGAGGAATGCACATAGCTTCACAATGGCTAATCGAACGTTTTCCGGTAGAAGCCCCCTCAATGCAACCGGAAGCAGTTGCGTCATAATCACGTGGCAGTCATGAGACTTTAGGTTCTGGAACTTTTTCTCTGCCATATTTATTATTCCCTTTATATTCGACGAGAAGCCAGACGGTACCTTAATACTGAGCAGGCATTCAAAGAAGATTTCCTTCTCTTCTTTGGTAAGAGCGTAGCTGGCATGACCCTGATGTATGCCGTCTTTTCCGTGCATACGTTGCTGGTCCTCCCGTGCCTCGGGTGTATCTTTTGTCTTCCCATACACGCCCAAGAAGCCAAGCAGGGTCACGCAAAGATTCTTCGTCACGTGCATCACGTCGATTGCGGAGCGGACCTCTAGGTCTTTCCAATAGGGCAGGTCCCAAAATATAGATTTCTTCTTCCACATGGGTGCGCGTCCGTCAGCGTCATTCGAAACAGGTTGTCCGCCAGGACCCTTTCCAAAGACTACCTTCAAATCCTTGAACATATCATGTACATCAGCACCAGTATGGTGGTGAGGCTTCGTCCGGTGATCCGCCTCACCTTTGAAATGCTTCCCTTTCTTTCTTACGGGATGCCTGCTCGGAAGAAATCGACGATGTCCCAACTACACATTCTTCCTACAATTATCCAAATATATACTGTCGGTATCATCCAAACAGTGCGTGCATGCGCGGTATCCCTTGTTTGTCTGTCCTGAAAGGTTACTGAGAGCAGGCCAATCATTGATGGTCACGAACAGCAACGCCTTTAGGTCAAATTCTTCCCGTCCGTGCTCATCCCACGCATGTACACCTGTTCCATTCCACAGCTGTAAGAGTTCTTTAACTAATGGCCTTAGGTACACATCAATGTCGTTGTCGGGTTGCTTAGGGCCTTGGATGAGCACTGGCATCATAATGAACTTCCGCTTCATGCACAACCAAGGAGGAAGGTTATACAAACATAAAGTCACAGGCCAGGTGCTATGGTTGCTGCTCTGCTCCCCAAAAGGATTAATGCCATCTGCGCTTAGACCAAACCATACGTTCCTTGCGTCACCTGCAAACTCCTTCCTGTACTTTCTCTCGATTTTTCTCCACTGCGACCCGTCAGCGGGTACTCTCAACTTTCCGTCTTTCTTACGGTCTTCACTGTGCCATCGCATCGCCTTGGCATGTTCTTTGTTTTGGAACAAACGTTTCAACCGTGGTATTATAGGAGCATACCACATCACCTTGGCAGGAATCTTCTTCCTGGGGCGCTCGCCCTCGACATCACCAGGGTCATCGCGGCTGATCTTATAGCGCAATGCACCGCATACCGGGCAAGCGTTCAAATCCTCGTACTCACCGCGGTAGAGGATGCAGTCATTAGGGCATGCATGTATCTTCTGCACCTCTAACCCTAGAGGGCAGACAACCTTCTTTGCTTCGTACGTACTCTCGGGAAATTCGTTGTCCTTTGGAAGCATATTCTTTATCATTACCAGCAACTTTCCAAATCCCTTGTCAGATACACCATTCTCTGCCTTCCATTGCAGCAATTCCAGTGTGGTGCCCAACTTTTTCTTGTCAGCTTCGCAATTCGGGTACAACAATTTCTTGTGATCCTCTAACATGCGCTATAACTTCTTCTTCTCCGAATCACTTGCGCAGTTTCTCTTTGCATCGGCAATGGCCCGACCGAGATCATCAACGGGCTCATCTGATGCCTCTTCTTCACCTTCTTCCCGCATTGCCGGCTCAGCTTCATCCCCCAATGTTGTATCATCGTATTCAGGGAACCCATGGCCAGGATAGCTGTCGCTGTCCTCTTCTTATTCATTGTCTTCCATCATAACCTCTCTTTCTCCGTGCTTGGTCCAAACATTATACCGGGGCATGAAACCGGACTCAAATAGGTGGACGTGAATGGTTCTTGACTTAGAGTAATTGTGATCATTCTTACAGCCAGCACATGGACAAGGCATAAAACCATCCGCCCGCTTGTTTGACTCAGCCGCAAGCAGAAAAGTTTGCACGCCATTAATGAACTCGGGAGAGCATCGGTCATCGTACATCCATTGTCGGCTCATCTTCATTACACAACACCGAAAAGACCAAATTAATACAAGTTCATACATAAAGTTCATACAACACTTAAATGCAACAAACAAATAACTCTCTAGCTAAAGCATTTAAATGCAACAACAAATGCGATCAAGATCACAACTAAGGTAACA
Source organism: Triticum aestivum (assembly GCF_018294505.1). Taxonomy (NCBI): domain Eukaryota; kingdom Viridiplantae; phylum Streptophyta; class Magnoliopsida; order Poales; family Poaceae; genus Triticum; species Triticum aestivum. The sequence continues at coordinate 275,098,331 of NC_057805.1, forward strand.
ATTGATCCAACGGCATAATGATACCAAGCCTCACTATCAATGGCATATTTTCTAATCTTTCTAATCTTCAAGCACATTTTCTCCATCTTGATCTTGTGATCATCGACGACATCGGCAACATGCAATTCCAATTCCACCTTCTCCCCCTCAATTCTTTTCAATTTTTCATTCAAATACTCGTTTTCTCTTTCAACTAAATTTAACCTCTCGACAATAGGGTCGGTTGGAATTTCCGGTTCACATACCTCCTAGATAAAAATATCTATGTCAACTTGATGGGCATAATTTCCCATAAACACGAAATGCAACATATAGTTTTAAAAGAGAATATACCACATCCGAATCATAACAAGGACGAGGGCCGACGGGGACGGATATCAAAACCATGGTACTATGTATAACAAACAACGTACGGGTAAGATAATTATACGAGTAACTATATATCCAAATCACACAAACATCAATTTTTATATAAAACATTCATGAACAAGAGGCTCACCATAAGGTGGTGCCGGTGACGAGACGGTGCGGGCGATCGACGGTGGTTACGACAGAGATTTAGAAGGCACTAAGTAAACCACACCTACATATGCAAACTAAGTGTTATTTTTGACCTCAAATTGCATATAAATCAAATACTAGCACATATAATTCCTCCCAAATTACCAAACTCACAAATTAATCACTATATAAAGCATTGCAAGAGCTAATCTAGCAATGAGAGATGAAAGGACAAAGTTGCTAACCTTTGTGATCATTTGAATGGATGGGGGCCTTCAAATCTTGACGAATTTTGGGCAAAATGTGTGATGAGCTCGAGAGGAAGAGGGGAAGAACAGAGATGAGAGGGGAAAGGGGAAGAACAGAGCGAGCTCGGGTGGACGAAGGGTTTATGTAGGATGACCTTTAGTACCAGTTCGTGACACGAACCGGTACTAAAGGTGCTGGAGGGGCCCCAGACTGACAACATCCTGCCACCACTCTCATTAGTACCGGTTCGTGGCACGAACCGGTGCTAAAGGTTTGCCACGAACCGGTACTAATGAGAGCGACCCGGCTAGCCGTTGGAACCGGCACTAATGGACACATTAGTGCTGGCTCAAATTCAAACCGGCACTAATGTGCTTCACATTTGACCCTTTTTCTACTAGCGCGTGTGCCCGCTCTTCGGCATCAAGCCTACCTCCACTGCTGTTCCCAACATGCGGCTGCCCGCGCCTCGCCGTCTTCATTTGCACGCTAGCCACCCTCGTGCATATCGATCTTGTAACCCTCGCCTCTCCTATGGTCTGGCCGGGTTTGAATTAAGAAGCCTGTTAGTTACTGCTCGCCATCGCGGTGAGGCATATTTCCTCGTAATCCCGCCTCCTATTTCGTTCTGTATGTTCCCAAATTGGTTAGAAAATAATGGAGAGCATATATATGTTCATTATCTAGCTTCCTAACTAGTACATATAAGCTATATTTGTTCCAATAAGTTACTGCTGATTTGCAGATCGCGGGCACCTGAGTAACACAAACTTAACAAATTAGCCGTACATTTTCTAAATTATTGCATGACATGTTTAGACAGCTTCATACCAAGTTGTTAGTTTTATGCTTATTCTCCTTTCCTGATTTTTGCATGTGTTCTCTGTAGATGCCGAGTAGCAGCGACAGCACTCATGCTTCAGGCGATGTATCTTCATCTGATTCCGACAACCCTAGGTCTTTAGCAGATTGTGAGGGATCAAGTAATCTTGAACGGGATAGAGCTGCAGCAATTACCCTTCTGGTCAGGACACGGAGGAACGCTCCAAGGAACCCCACACACCAGCCTAAAGGTGTATATGAAGTAACCAAGATTGATTTAAAGTCTTGTGCTCCAACTAAACTAGATAAATCACGCACGAGGTTCAGGAGTCTGTGTGGATTTGTTGGCAGGGCAAGGCTCAACATTAATCTGCCGGGGTTTCGGAAGGCTGACACAGAAACACGGCAAAGGATAGTCCAGGAGATCATGGATCACTTCAACGTTCCAGAGCAGTAGAGAATGCAGGTGCATGACACTGCGCTGAAGAAGGCTAGGGATGCTTGGAGAAACTGGAAGCACATACTGTACAAGAAGTACTTGAGTGAAGGCAAGGACCCAATCCCCGCATACCCCCAAATTGCAAAGGCAGACTGGGCAGAATTCAAAAGGATCAGGGAAACTATAGAGTTTGCTGAGAAGAGTGCCAAACAATCGGAACTTCAGAAGAAGAGCATATACCCCCACCGTATGGGTGTGGCAGGATACTATGGAATGAAACCGATATGGGACCAGGAGGACAAAGAAGTAGTAGCGGCGGGTGGGCAACCGGCCTTTAGTGAAATTAGGGGCAAACGCACCAGAGACTACTTGCGGGCACATGCAAAGATGCGTGATGACGGAACTTATTACTTTGAAAACTCACATGACGAAGAACTGTATCAAGTGATGTTAGAGGCTTCCAAGATCCCTGGAAGGTTCTTCAGGAACTTAGGGCCATGTGACATTCTGTCCGATGCTCTGGAAACAAGAGAGCCCCCTGGACGTGCAAGGGGTATAGGTGTTAATGTCCCGCACAAGAGGGCTTTCACACTCAGCAAAGAAGAGAGGCTCATGATGAAAAAAGCCAGGAGTGAAATGAAGCATAATGAATTGTATGAAAGGTTGAGGAAGGACATGTATCCGGTTGTTCGAAAGGATATTGAGGAGTCAATGATGATGCAGAAGACTCTAACACTGATAGATAGCCAGCAGATGGGAGGGGAGGCGGGCATGGAGGATGCTGCTTATTGCGCGACAACACCGCACAAGAGTAGTTGTGCATCAGCTGACCCTAGCGACACTGAGACTGCAGCTACTCATGAAGATGCTATATCTGATCTATCTGGAATGAAAGACAGACTGACGGGCGTGCTTACACATTATGAAGGTACATTAAAATGTGCAACAGCCAAGGTTTGCCCACCCTTCTTCGAAGAGGGCCTTTTGTTGGACAATGTGCCATTGAAGCCGGGCTTTGTGAAGTGCTACGTGACTAAACTAAAGCCTGGATTCAATGAATTTGCCCTAAAGAATGTCCTAGGAGACTTTGATGAGCAAAGGACCTTGGGAGAAACACCGTTACATCACATCCAGTGGCCATGAAAGGAAATAGAGTTCATCGATGAGATACCTGAAGCCCCGCCAAGAGCAACCAATGTCGCCCTGATATGTCTCCAACGTATCTATAACTTTTGATTGTTCCATGCTATTATATTATCTGTTTTGGATGTTTAATGGGCTTTATTATGCACTTTTATATTATTTTTGGGACTAACCTATTAACCGAAGGCCCAGTGCAAATTGCTGTTTTTTTGCCTATTTCAGTGTTTCACAGAAAAGGAATATCAAACGGAGTCCAAACGGAATGAAACCTTCGGGAGAGTTATTTTTGGAACAAACGCAATCCAGGAGACTTGGAGTGGACATCAAGGAAGAAACGAGGCAGCTACGAGGCAGGGAGGCGCGCCCCCACCCTCGTGGGCCCCTCGTGGCTCCACCGACCTACTTCTTTCGCCACTTATGGATTGCATACCAAAGATGATAATACCTAGATCTATTCTTGCCTTTATGCCTAGCTAGGGGCATTAAACGATAGCGCTTGTTGGGAGGCAACCCAATTTTATTTTTGTTTCTTGCTTTTTGGTTCCGTTTAGTAATAAATAATTCATCTAGCTTCTATTAAGATGTGTTTTCATGTTTTAATTAGTGTTTGTGCCAAGTAGAACCAATAGGATCTTCTTGGGTGATTGTTGTTTTATCTTGCTGAAAAAGACAGAAACTTTGCGCTCACGAAAATAATTGTTAAAATTCACCAGAACGTGATAAATACCGATTCTTTTTGTAGTAGATCAATATACAAATTGTCCAGGTTTTCCTTGTTTTTCATAATTTTTGGATTTCCAGAAGTATTCGAACAAATCTGATTGCTACAGACTATTGTGTTTTTGACAGATTATGTTTTTCGTGTGTTGTTTGCTTATTTTGATGAATCTATGGCTAGTATCGGGGGGTATGAACCATAGAGAAGTTGGAATACAGTAGGTTTATCACCAATATAAATAAAGAATGAGTTCATTACAGTACCTTAAGGTGGTGATTTGTTTTCTTATACTAACGGAGCTCATGAGATTTTCTGTTGAGTTTTGTGTTGTGAAGTTTTCAAGTTTTGGGTAAAGATTTGATGGATTATGGAATAAGGAGTGGCAATAGCCTAAGATTGGGGATGCCCAAGGCACCCCAAGGTAAAATTAAAGGACAACCTAAAGCCTAAGCTTTGGGATGCCCCGGAAGGCATCCCCTCTTTCTTCTTCGTCTATCGGTAACTTTACTTGAGGCTATATTTTTATTCACCACATGATATGTGTTTTGCTTGGAGCGTCTTGTATGATTTGAGTCTTTGATTTTTTAGTTTACCACAATCATCCTTAATGTACACACCTTTTGTAGAGACACACATGAATCGAAATTTATTAGAATACTCTATGTGCTTCACTTATATCTTTTGAGCTAGATAATTTTGCTCCAGTGCTTCACTTATATATTTTAGAGCACGGTGGTGGTTTTATTTTATAGAAATAATTGATCTGTCATGCTTCACTTATATTATTTTGAGAGTCTTTTAGAATAGCATGGTAGTTTGCTTTGGCTATAAAATTAGTCCTAATATGATGAACATCCAAGATAGGTATAATAAAAACTATCATATAAAGTGCATCGAATACTATGAGAAGTTTGATACTTGATAATTGTTTTGAGATATGAAGATGGTGATATTAGAGTCATGCTAGTTGAGTAGTTGTGAATTTGAGAAATACTTGTTCTAAAGTTTGTGATTCCCGTAGCATGCACGTATGGTGAACCGTTATGTGATGAAGTCGGAGCATGATTTATTTATAGATTTTCTTCCTTATGAGTGGCAGTCGGGGACGAGCGATGGTCTTTTCCTACCAATCTATCCCCCTAGGAGCATGCGCATAGTACTTCGTTTTGTAACTAATAGATTTTTGCAATAAGTATGTGAGTTATTTATGACTAATGTTGAGTCCATGGATTATACGCAATCTCACCCTTCCACCATTGCTAGCCTCTCTAATACCGCGCACCTTTCGCCGGTATCATACACCCACCATATACCTTCCTCAAAACAGCCACCATACCTACCTATTATGGCATTTCCATGGACATTCTGAGATATATTGCCATGCAACTTACCACCGTTCCATTTATTATGACACGCTCCATCATTGTCATATTGCTTTGCATGATCATGTAGTTGACATCGTATATGTGGCAAAGCCACCTTTATAATTCTTTCATACATGTCACTCTTGATTCATTGCATATCTCGGTACATCGCCGGAGGCATTCACATAGAGTCATATTTTGTTCTAGTATTGAGTTGTAATTTTTGAGTTGTAAGTAAATAAAAGTGTGATGATCATCATTATTAGAGCATTGTCCCATGTGAGGAAAGGATGATGGAGACTATTATTCCCCCACAAGTTGGGATGAGACTCCGGACAAAAAGAAAATAAGAATAAAAAAGAGGCCATAAAAGAAGAAGAGAAAAAGCCTAAATAAAAAAAAGATGAGAGAAAAAGAGAGAAGGGACAATGTTACTATCCTTTTACCACACTTGTGCTTCAAAGTAGCACCATGATCTTCATGATAGAGAGTCTCCTATGTTGTCACTTTCATATACTAGTGGGAATTTTACATTATAGAACTTGGCTTGTATATTCCAATGATGGGCTTCCTCAAAATGCCCTAGGTCTTCGTGAGCAAGCGAGTTGGATGCACACCCACTTAGTTTCTTTTGAGCTTTCATACGCTTATAGCTCTACTGCATCCGTTGCATGGCAATCCCTACTCACTCACATTAATATCTATTGATGGGCATCTCCATAGCCCGTTGATACACCTAGTTGATGTGAGATTATCTTCTCCTTTTTGTCTTCTCCACAACAACCATTCTATTCCACATATAGTGCTATGTCCATGGCTCACGCTCATATATTGCGTGAAGATTGAATAAGTTTGAGAACATCAAAAGTATGAAACAATTGCTTGGCTTGTCATCGGGGTTGTGCATGATTAAATACTTTGTGTGATGAAGATAGAGCACAGCCAGACTATATGATTTTGTAGGGATAACTTCCTTTGGCCATGTTACTTTGAGAAGACATGATTGCTTTGTTAGTATGCTTGAAGTATTATTATTTTTATGTCAATATTAAACTTTTATCTTGAATCTTTCGGATCTGAACATTCATGCCACAATAAAGAAAATTACATTGAAAAATATGCTAGGTAGCATTCCACATCAAAAATTCTGTTTTTATCATTTACCTACTCGAGGACAAGCAGGAATTAAGCTTGGGGATGCTTGATACGTCTCCAACGTATCTATAATTTTTGATTGTTCCATGCTATTATATTATCTGTTTTGGATGTTTAATGGGCTTTATTATGCACTTTTATATTATTTTTGGGACTAACCTATTAACCGAATCCCAATGCAAATTGCTTTTTTTTGCCTATTTCAGTGTTTCGCAGAAAAGGAATATCAAACAGAGTCCAAACGGAATGAAACCTTCGGGAGAGTTATTTTTGGAACAAACACAATCTAGGAGACTTGGAGTGGACGTCAAGGAAGCAACGAGGCAGCTACAAGGCAGGGAGGCACGCCCAGGGGGGTAGGCGCGCCCCCACCCTCGTGGGCCCCTCATGGCTCCACCGACCTACTTCTTTCGCCTATATATACTCACATACCCTAAAAACATCCGAGAGCACCACAAAACCCTATTTCCACCGCCGCAACCTTCTGTACCTGTGAGATCCCATCTTGGGGCCTTTTTCGGCGCTCCGCCGAGGGGGAATCGATCACGGAGGGCTTCTTCATCAACACCATAGCCTCTCCAACGATGTGTGAGTAGTTTACCACGGACCTTCGGGTCCATAGTTATTAGCTAGATGGCTTCTTCTCTCTCTTTGGATCTCAATACAAAGTTCTCCTCGATCTTCTTGGAGATCTATTCGATGTAATTCTTTTTGCGGTGTGTTTGTCGAGATCCGATGAATTGTGGGTTTATGATCAAGATTATCTATGAACAATATTTGATTCTCCTCTGAATTCTTATATGTATGATTTGTTATCTTTGCAAGTCTCTTTGAATTATCAGTTTGGTTTGGCCTACTACATTTATCTTTCTTGCAATGGGAGAAGTGCTTAGCTTTGGGTTCAATCTTGCGGTGTCCTTTCCAAGTGATAGCAGGGGCAGCAAGGCACGTATTGTATTGTTGCCATCGAGGATAAAAAGATGGGGTTTATATCATATTGCTTGAGTTCATCCCTCTACATCATGTCATCTTGCCTAATGTGTTACTCTGTTCTTATGAACTTAATACTCTAGATGCATGCTGGATAGCGGTCGATGTGTGGAGTAATAGTAGTAGATGCAGAATCGTTTCGGTCTACTTGTCGCGGACGTGATGCCTATATACATGATCATGCCTAGATATTCTCATAACAACGCGCTTTTCTATCAATTGCTCGACAGTAATTAGTTCACCCACCGTAAATTATGCTATCTTGGGAGAAGCCACTAGTGAAACCTATGGCCCCCGGGTCTATCTTCCATCATATTATTTTCCTATCAATTTACTATTTCTTCCGTCTTTTATTTTGCAATCTTTACTTTCCAATCTATATCATAAAAATACCAAAAATATTTATCTTATTATCTCTATCAGATCTCACTTTTACAGGTGGCCGTGAAGGGATTGACAACCCCTTTATCCCGTTGGTTGCAAGGTTCTTATTGTTTGTGTAGGTACGAGGCGATTTGCGTGTAACCTCCTACTGGATTGATACCTTGGTTCTCAAAAACTAAGGGAAATACTTACGCTACTTTGCTGCATCACCCTTTCCTCTTCAAGGGAAAACCAATGCACGCTCAAGAGGTAGCACGCCCCTAACCGGCGACGCTCTCGTTGCCATAGCAGCTCTCGCGTGCTTCCCCCAAAGAACCTAATACTCGTAATCCGATGGCTAATGCATCAACTCGTGATCAGCCGGCCCGACTTTGTGCTGTACAGGCCATGTCATCCTCCGCCCCAGAGCAGCCAGTGGCAAGGCCTAGAACTGCTAAAGAAGCACCCCCTGTTCAGATGCCGGCCGCTGAAGCAGTGGGGGGAGACCCAGCTGCAGCGCAGGCTCAGCAGACCAACCTGGTGGAACGGACTGCTAAGCACTCTGATGCTTCGGAACTGCCTGCTAAGCAGTCTATAGGTCCAGAACCGACTACTCATCAGTCTGTCGGGACACATTCACGTGATCAGCATACCAATGCATCAGCACTTCTTGCTCAGCAAACCAATGCGTTGGCACGGCCTCCTCAGCACACCGACAAGTTGGCAGCACCTGCGCAGAAATCCGACATAGCTTCAACGCATGGTCAGCAATATGATGCCTCTGCTCCTACAGCCCAGTAGTCCGTCATAGCAGCACCGCCAGCTCAGTGGTCCGGCATAGATAAACCGTCTGCTAAGCAGTCCGTCAAAGCTTCACCGTCTGCTCGGCAGTCTACCTTGCAGCCAACTAGATGTTCTGCCAGAAATGCTTCAAGTACCAAGAAGGAAGCGGCCAAAAAGGCTGCACCCGCGAGGAAGCGCGGCGAGAGAGCGAAGAGGAAAGAGAGCGATTGCCTCTTACTTAAAGTACTCATCGCCCAGAACCAAATTAACATCAGGTTGTTCGAATCGGGGAGTAATATTATTTCTGACGGCATGGATGATGAAGAAGTAGATTTGTTGCTTGCTAAAAGTAAAGCAGACGTACTTCAAGCACGCAATTATGTCAATGGCCAACCATTTCTTGTTAGTGAATACATTGATGAGTGCAGCTCTAGTTGCCGCAAGTTACATGAATATTGCATGGATCAAATGTCAGTAGGTCATCATGGTTTCCTAGTCCACTACAACAGAGATCATTTCCGACACGATGTTGGTTCCATGAATGTAAGTTTCGAGGACTTACATATCTTCTTCAACTTCAACGAGCTCGATGCCACTCTTGTTAGATGCCTGATTTTTTAAGTACTTAACAAACTCTGATCAACTTCTCCATACAAGGCTATAAATGATAATTAGCTAACTGCATTTTATTCCTCTCAGGGGATTGAATGCGCAGAGAAGAAAAAGGGAGAGTGTGTATTTCATAGATCCGGCATTAGCAAATGGCACGACATTAGATGGTAAGGACCTACGAGACTGGGCCAATAACACAGTCGTCCTTCATTTCTTTGGCCATATCATGAACGGTAAGGCAAGTAAACAACCACGCATACACTGATTGTCTTTCAGATTTCGACATAATTCGTAAGTTCATGGCTTTCTTAATATGTAGCGATCACTGGATACTGGTATTCATTGTTCCAAATAAGAACACAGTTTACTACATGGATTCTCTCAGACAGTCAACAATTCATGGATAGGTATTGAATTCTAGGATGTTGAAATTAATTTGCATTCATATCTGGTTCAATAATTGATGTTGTCAAAATTCATCTTCATTTGCAATGTGCTCGCATTGTGGAAAACTAAACCAGGGAACCTGTTCAAGAGGGAACTACCTCTACAGCACGAGATCGTTTCTCCGGTAACACACCGAAATCCGTTGTTTTCGAAAAATTTATCCAATAGTCTACAAATACCTTTTCTTACGCTAGTCAAATGTTCAAGCTTCTATATAAACCTATTTCTATTTTTGTCCAAAGAAAAGATAATACATCTAACACCGGTTAGGTTGTTCCTAACAAGACAAATACATGACTAATTAATACAAAAAAATTCAGTGTCCTCAGCAACAAGCAGGGACCAACCTTTGTGGATACTATGTTTGCAGGCACATGATCTCCATCTGCAAATCTGCTGATAGTTGTGACGATCCTCGCGAATTAGTACCAGCAAGTCTATCTTAATTAATATCTTCTACTCCACTCATATGACACATTCTGATCTTAAAAATACTGCAGCTCATCTTAGAACCGAGGACCCCTAAACTGCTCCCGGCTGGTGAATTGCTGACGGTTCAAAGATTTATTAGTGACTTCTTCCCGAATCACTACATCAATCCCACTGGTGATAATGAAGATTTCAGTAGGCGTTCTCCTGAAACATGAGTAAGAGTTAGCCGCTAAACATATACATACGGATCCATTGTTTTCCATCTGATGAGGTCTTCGTATTTCATACACTATGATTAATTATGTAATGCATATATGTGTGGACAAATCATTGGAATTCAGCTACCGTATGTTGAATTGCAATTGTTGCGAAATCTGATGAATGTTCCTCCTGTGGACACTATTTGTTCAATTGAATATTGTGGCGAACTTTCTATTTGCATGCCAATTCAAAATGGGATATTTTTGTTTTAACCTGGCAATTGGTCCGCACACGGTTCAACTAAATGAGTGTGTGCGATCCACATCGGAAAGCATACGTCAGTTGTAGCGGAAGCGTCTGTGATACACAGCATATCGCAAACGATTTGCAGTGCTACTACGTGTGCGTAGGGTCTCCGAAACTATTTGTGATATCACGGTATCGCACATGATAGCTGGGAGTAAACCGTGCCCAATGTAAAATACAATCCCAGTCGTAATTTTTTCAGGAAACGTGTGGGATCCCAAACGAAAAGCACACGTCACTCTTGCCGCAACCGTCTGTGATACACAACAAATCACAAACGGCCTGCAGCACTTGTATATGTGCGAAGGGGCTCCTGAACAATTTGTGATAGAACATTATCGCAAACGGTAATTTTTGGGAAACGTGTGCGATGGAATCTTGCATGACAGAAGGGTTCCGTTGAAAACACGTGTGCGATGGGGCACATATCTCACACAAATCATTGATACGTCCATTTTGCATCATGTTTTCTTACAGTTATTTATGATGTTTTTATCCAAAATAATGCTTTTTGGAGTAATTCTAATGCCTTTTATCTCATAATTTGCAAGGTACACACCAAGAGGGAGAATTCCGGCAGCTGGAAATCTAGACCTGGAAAAGCTGTGTCAGGCTACCTATTCTGCACAACTCCAAACAAGCTGAAACTTAACGGATTTTTTATATGGAATATTTAAGAATTATTGGAGCAAATAACTACCAGAGGGGGCCCACCAGGTGGGCACAACCCACCTGGGCGCGCCAGGGAGCCCAGGCGCGCCCTGGTCGGTTGTGCTCACCCAGGCCCACCTCCGGTGCCCATCTTCTGGTATATAGTTCATTTTGATCTAGAAAAAAAATAAGGAGAGGACTTTCGGGATGGAGCGCCACCGCCTCGAGGCGGAACTTGGGCAGGAGCACTTTTGCCCTCTAGTGGAGCGATTCCGCCGGGGGAACTTCCCACCCAGAGGGGGAAATCATCGTCCTCATCATCACCAACAACTCTCCCATCTTGGGGAGGGCAATCTCCATCAACATCTTCAACAGCACCATCTCATCTCAAACCCTAGTTCATCTCTTGTGTTCAATCTTGTTACGAGAACTATCGATTGGTGCTTGTGGGTGACTAGTAGTGTTGCTTACATCTTGTAGTTGATTACTATATGGTTTGTTTGGTGGAAGATTATATGTTCAGATCCAATATGTTATTTAATACTCCTCTAATCATGAGCATGTTTATCATTTGTGAGTAGTTACTTTTGTTCTTGAGGTCACGGGAGAAATCATGTTGCAAGTAATCATGTGAACTTGATATGTGTTCGATATTTTTATAGTATGTATGTTGTGATTCCCTTAGTGGTGTCATGTGAACGTCGACTACATGACACTTCACCATATTTGGGCCTAAGGGAATGCATTATGGAGTAGCAATTAGATGATGGGTTGCGAGAGTGACAGAAGCTTAAACCCCAGTTACCCCAGTTTATGCGCTATTCCGTAAGGGACCGATTGGGTCCAAAAGTTTAAAGCTATGGTTAGAATTTATTCTTAATACTTTTCTCGTAGTTGCGGATGCTTGCGGGATGGTTAATCATAGTAGTAGGTTTGTTCAAGTAAGAACAGCACCTAAGCACTGGTCCACCCACATATCAAATTATCAAAGTAGCGAACACAAATTAAACCAACATGATGAAAGTGACTAGATGAAATTCCCGTGTACCCTCAAGAACACTTTGCTCATCATAAGAGACCGTTTTGGCCTGACCTTTGCCTCAAAAGGATTGGGCTACCTTGCTGCACTTTTGTTACTACTATTGTTACTTGCTCGTCACAAATTATCTTGCTATCAAACTACCCCGCTACCTACAGTTTCAGCACTTGCAAACATTACCTTGCTGAAAACCACTTGTCATTTCCTTCTGCTCCTCGTTGGTTTCGACACTCTTACTTATCAATAAGAGCTAGAATTGATCCCCTATACTTGTGGGTCATCAAGGCTATTTTCTGGCGCCATTGCCGGGGAGTGAAGCGCCTTTGGTAAGTGGAATTTGGTAAGGGAACATTTATATAGTGTGCTGAAATTTGTTGTCAGTTGTTACTATGGAAAACAATCCTTTGAGAGGTTTGTTCGGGGTATCTTCACCTCATCTAGAACCACAATTAGCTACCCCTCAACCTACTACACCTACTGAAAATATTGAATATGAAATTCCTTCAGGTATGATAGAACAACTGCTAGCTAATCCTTATGCAGGAGATGGAACCGAACATCCTGATATGCACTTGATATATGTGGAACAAATTTGTGGATTGTTTAAGCTTGAAGGTTTACCCGGAGATGAAGTGATGAAAAAGGTTTTCCCTTTATCTTTGAAGTAAAAAAAGCATTGACATGGTATAGGCTATGCGATGATATTGGATCATGGAATTGGAATCGTTTGAAATTGGAGTTCCACCAAAAAATTTATCCTATGCATCTAGTTCATCATGATCGGAATTATATATATAATTTTTGGCCTTGTGAAGGAGAAAGTATCGCTCTAGCTTGGGGGAGGCTCAAGTCAATGTTATATTCATGCCCCAATCATGAGCTCTCAAGAGAAATTATTATGCAGAATTTTTATGCTCGACTTTCTCGTAATGATCAAACCATGCTTGATACTTCTTGTGCTGGTTCTTTTATGGAGAAGACTATTGAATTATGGTGGGATCTTTTGGAAAGAATTAAATGCAACTCTGAAGATTGGGAACTCGATGAAGATAAAGAGTCAGGTATTAAACTTAAGTATGATTGTGTTAAACCTTTTATGGATACCGATGCTTTTCTAAAGTTTAGCACTAAATATGGACTTGACTCTGAGATAGTAGCCTCCTTTCGTGAATCATTTGCTACTCATGTTGAACTCCCTAAAGAGAAGTTGTTTAAATATCACCCACCTATTAAATAAGAAACTAAAGATCTGGTACCAGTTAAAGAAGAAACTATACTTTATAATGTTGATCATGTTGTTCCTTCTACTTATATTGAGAAACCACCTTTCCCAGTTAGGATAAACGAACATGCTAAAGTTTCAACTATGGCTAATGATACGTCTCCAACGTATCTATAATTTTTTATGTATTCATGCCATGTTTATAATTCTTTTACATGATTTTAGTATGATTTGGTTAGAACTAACGCGGACTGACGCTGTTTTCAGCAGAACTACCGTGGTGTTGTTTTTGTGCAGAAATAAAAGTTCCCGGAATGCGCTGAAAATCAACGGAGATTTTCTTTGGAAAATATAAAAAATACTAGAACGAAGAGTTACCGGAGGGGAGTCCCGTGGGCCCCACGAGGGTGGAGGGCGCGCCCACCCCCCTAGGGCGCGTCCCTGTGCCTCGTGGACTCTCTGTGGGCCCCCCTGACTTGTTCTCGACGCCAACCTCTCCTATAAATCCCCAAACCTCCAGAAAATAACCTAGATCGGGAGTTCCGCCGCCGCAAGCCTCTGTAGCCACCAAAAACCAATCGGGACCCTATTCCGGCACCCTATCGGAGGAGGGATCCATCACCGGTGGCCATCTTCATCATCCCAGCGCTCTCCATGACGAGGAGGGAGTAGTTCACCCTCAGGGCTGAGGGTATGTACCAGTAGCTATGTGTTTGATCTCTCTCTCTCTCGTGTTCTTGATGTGGCACGATCTTGATGTACCGCGAGCTTTGCTACTATAGTTGGATCTTATGATGTTTCTCCCCCTCTACCTTCTTGTAATGGATTGAGTTTTCCCTTTGAAGTTATATTATCGGACTGAGTCTTTAAGGATTTGAGAACACTTGATGTATGTCTTGCGTGGGATACCCGTGGTGACAATGGGGTATTCTATTGATTCACTTGATGTATGTTTTGGTGATCAACTTGCGGGTTCCATGACCTTGGGAATCTATGCATAGGGGTTGGCACACGTTTTCGTCTTGACTCTTCGGTAGAAACTTTCGGGCACTCTTTGAAGTTCTTTGTGTTGGTTGAATAGATGAATATGAGATTGTGTGATGCATATCGTATAATCATACCTGCTGATACTCGAGGTGACATTGGAGTATCTAGGTGACATTAGGGTTTCGGTTGATTTGTGTCTTAAGGTGTTATGTTACTACGAACTCTAGGGCTGTTTGTGACACTTATAGGAATAGCCCAATGGATTGATCGGGAAGAATAACTTTGAGGTGGTTTCGTACCCTACAATAATCTCTTCGTTTGTTCTCTGCTATTAGTGACTTTGGAATGACTCTTTGTTGCATGTTGAGGGATATTTATATGATCTAATTATGTTATCCTTGTTGAGAGAACTTGCACTAGCGAAAGTATGAACCCTAGGCCTTGTTTCAAAGCATTGCAATACCGTTTTCGCTCACTTTTATCATTAGTTACCTTGCTGTTTTTATATTTTCAGATTACAAAAACCTATATCTAGCATCCATATTGCACTTGTATCACCATCTCTTCGCCGAACTAGTGCACCTATACAATTTACCATTGTATTGGGTGTGTTGGGGACATAAGAGACTCTCTGTTATTTGGTTGTAGGGTTGTTTGAGAGAGACCATCTTCATCCTACGCCTCCCACGGATTGATAAACCTTAGGTCATCCACTTGAGGGAAATTTTGCTACTGTCCTACAAACCACTGCACTTGGAGGCCCAACAACGTCTACAAGACGAAGGTTGCGTAGTAGACATCAAGCTCTTTTCTGGTGCCGTTGCCGCGGAGGTTAGTGCTTGAAGGTATATCTTTAGATCTTGCAATTGAATCTTTTAGTTTCTTGTTTTGTCACTAGTTAGTTTATAAAATAAAACTACAAAAATAAAGTAGAATTGAGGGTGCCTCATATGCTGCATCTTTTTAATGTCTTTCGTGAAAATAAGGATTCCGATAATTGTGCCAAAGTGTTTGAAGGAGAATGCAATAAAATGTTTGCCATACAATCTTTGAATGATGAGCATTATTGCAATGTTGTTAGTATGAACTCTTTGAATATCCATAGTACTAATGATGATTGCACTAGTCATGATAAAAATACCTCTTATAAGCATGTCAATTTTTGTGGAGTGCATAGAGCTTGCAAGCACACACCAAATAGGGAAGATAGATTTTGCAAGAGGCATAAGTATTTAGAAACTAAATGGTTGCAAGAGAGGCTAGATGCTGGTGCTGAAAATTTAAAATTTCTTTGCCATCCTTGTGAACTTTGAAATGAACGTGATCATTTAAATCTCCAATGCAAACTGTTTCATGATCGAATCGTGTCCAAAAATTGTGATGACTTGATTTCCCTTGCGCATCATAATGAACTTAGTTTGCTTGTGGGTTATGAGCAAATGAAACGTATAACTAATGATCTTCCAGAAATTGTTCTGGATAAAGTTCTTGATTTTGATCTAGAGGAAATTTATATGTATTGTGCAGTGAATTGCATTGAAAATCCTTATATTGCCAATTACATAAAGACAAGAAAACAAATAGAAGATGAAGAGAATACTAATGAAAGGGAAGAGATTTCCCAATATCATCCTACCCTTTCTTATGATGAATCAGGTAACGAGGAGGAGCTTTCTATTCAACCAATCTCATTAATAAGGAGCTCCAAAAAGAGGATTAAACCCACACATGATGCAAAGAAGAAAAAGAAAAGATGGAGAAGCAAAGGTAAAAAGGTATCCCTCCCAAATGATGTTGCTCCTATTACTCATTGTGATGATGATAATTGCTATACTATTGGTGCTATCCATACTATTAATGATGAGAGTGATTATGCTTATGATATGAAAAGGCCCAAGCTTGGGGATGCTATGTTTAATGAAGATGATATTTTTAGTCTCCCAAGTTTTGATGAGCAAATTTATTATGATGATAGCATGCCTCCTATTTATGATGATTATATTGATGAAAGTGGGTTTGGAAGAGTGTCAACTTTAGGAAGTAATGATCCCACTATTTTGGAGGATGTTGAATCTTATTGTGATAATTATAAAAGTGGATTTGGAGAGGTCATGACTTTATTTAGTAATGATTCCACTATCTTGGAAGAGGTTTCAATTGATTATGATGAGAACAAAGTTGCTACTTATGATGATTATTGTGATGATACTTATGTTATAAAAAGTAGTGATGATTATATTTACAAAACTTTTCATGATTATGATTACCCTTTTTCTGAACATTACTCTTTTAATGTGGAGACAATTTATAGTATTCGAGTTTCTTATGATACTCCCACTATTGCGAATGAGAAGAACTTTGCTTATGTGGAGAGTAATAAAAATTGTATGCTTGTAGATCATGAAAAGAATGCTTTATGTGATGGTTGTATTGTTGAATTCATTCATGATTCTACTGAAATTTATTATGAAGGAGGAACATATGCTTGTAGGAATTGCAATAATATCAAGTTTCCTCTGTATGTGTTGAAAATCATGAAGCTATGCTTGTTTTGCTTTCCAATGCTAGTTGATTCTTGTTCCATAAGTTGTTTGCTCACAAAATACCTATGTATAGGAAGTGGGTTAGGCTTAAATGTGCTAGTTATATTCTTCATGATGCTCTTTTTATATTTCAAATCTTATCTTTTATGTGAGCATCATTGAAATCATCATGCCTAGCTAGAAAGGCATTAAAAAAAGCGCTTGTTGGGAGACAACCCAATATTTAACCCTACTGTTTTTGTGTGTTCACATGATTAAGATACTGTATTAATCATGTTTTATAGCTTTTGTTTCAATAAAGTTCCAAGTAGAACCTTTGGGAAGACTTGGGTGAAAGTTAATGTGATCTTGCTGTAAAAAACAGAAACTTTGCGCTCACGAGATTAACTGTCATTTTTTACACAAGTGTGCTTTTAAGTTCATTCTTTTTGCAGAAGATTAATAGACAAATTCCTCGCGTCCACCTATTTATTTCAGAATTTTTTGATTTACATAAGTATTCGAGAGTTACAGATTACTACAGACTGTTCTGTTTTTGAAAGATTCTGTTTTCTATGTGTTGTTTGCTTATTTTGATGAATCTATGAGTAGTATCGGAGGGTATGAACCATAGAGAAGTTGGAATACAGTAGATATTACACCAATATAAATAAAGAATGAGTTCACAACAGTACCAAAAGTGGTGATTTTATTTCCTTATACTAACGGAGCTTACGAGTTTTCTGTTGAGTTTTGTGTTGTGAAGTTTTCAAGTTTTGGGTAAAGATTCGATGGACTATGGAATAAGTAGTGGCAAGAGCCTAAGTTTGGGGATGCCCAAGGCATCCCAAGGTAATATTCAAGGACAACTAAGAGCCTAAGCTTGGGGATGCCCCAGAAGGCGTCCCCTCTTTCGTCTTCGTTCATCGGTAACCTTACTTGGAGCTATATTTTTAATCACCACATGATATGTGTTTTGCTTGGAGCGTCATTTTGTTTTATTTTGTATTCCTTTCTGTTTGAATAATATCCAAAAATCTGAAATTCTTAAATGTTAGGGAGTCTTCACATAGTTACATAATTATTCAACTACTTATTGATCTTCACTTATATCTTTCAGAGTAGTTTGTCGTTTGCTCTAGTGCTTCACTTATATCTTTTAGAGCACGGCGGTGGTTTTCTTTTGAATAAACAGATGAACTCTCATGCTTCACTTATATTATTTTTAGAGTCTTAAACAGCATGGTAATTTTCTTTGGTTATAAATTTAGTCCTAATATGATGGGCATCCAAGAGGGATATAATAAAAACTTTCATATGAGGTGCATTGAATACTATGAGAAGTTTGATTCTTTATGATAGTTTTGAGATATAAAGATGGTGATATTAGAGTCATGCTATCGGATTTCGGGTTCCGGCATTACCCTTAAGGTTCGAACTCTGGGGTGCGCGCAAAGATCTCTTCCTCACAGATCACGCCCTTACACGCTTCGCGATCTCTAGGCTAGCTCGACGAACTTGCAACACAAGGGACACAAGATTTATACTGGTTCAGGCCACCGTTGTGGTGTAATACCCTATTCTAGTGTGGTGGTGGTGGATTGCCTCTTGGGCCGAGGATGAACAGCTCAAGGGGAAGAACAGCCTCCTGAGGCGATGTGTTCTTGTGCTCGGTGAACTTGAGGGTGTGAGGATTCGATCTCGATCTGTTCGATCTGCCCAGGCTGAGGTCGAGTTGCCTTCTACTGTGGTGGCTAGCCCTATTTATAGAGTCCCTGGTCCTCTTCCCAAATATTGAGCGGGAAGGGATCCCACAACGGCCAATTTGAAAGGGGACAACTAGTACAACTTATCCTGACAAAAGTAGTCTTCGCCTGCCAAAGGCTCTGGGGGTGACGCCCTCTTGGGCTCCACGATGACATCCGTCTTGCCGTCCTGCTGGTCTTGGTCTCTTTGCACCGATATGGAAACCTTTGCTCGACGCCTCGGTACTCCTCGCCTGCGCTTGCCTCCTTAGCACGAAAGAGGAAACAAGGACACTGTGCACGCTGGCGCCCGCCTGGTCTAGATCGTCATGGCTCACGTCACTGGAACCTCGTGAGGTTTGCCTTGCCTTGATCTCTCCACCCCTCGTGAGCCAGCCTGGTGAGGCAACTCCCGAGGAGGTCTTGTGTCGTCCACCTCGCGAGGGTCTTGAAAGCTTGTTGGTGAAGATGGGCCGTACGGGCCCGCTCGTAGAGCCACGCCGCGGGCCGCAGGCAGGCAAGTCTCGGGACCCCCGTTCCCAGGACGCTGACAGTAGCCCCCGGGCCCAAGGCGCGCTCGAACTTGGCTTCGAGGCGAAGCCAAAGGCAAGTGTGGAGCGCCACGGGGCCCAATAGCCTACGGCCTTGGTTGACGCGTGGCGGTTGATTGGACGTGGGCGTCTCTGCTTCCCCACGCTGCCTCGGCAACTGCCCGACTGTCAAAAGGCTGGCGTAGACCGTGCTTGCCTTCACTGCTTCCTTTCGTCTCGCTCAAATCCCCTTTCTTGCTCCTTGCTTCCGAAATCTCCAGAGCCGCTTCCATCTTCTACCGCATCAATGACCAATGGCGCCTCGCAAGGTCAAGTCTACCTCGTCGCCGGCTTGGTACGAGCCAGCTCTCGACGCGCCCAACATCTCGGAGAAGAACCTCGCCGCCACGCACTTGCTGACGGTGGGGGAAAGCAACGAGAGGGGGAAGACGGAGGTCCGAGTCGCCTCCGACGCACCGGAGCCCGAGGGGAGCACCTTCTTCCCCTTCTTCACGAGCAGAATCGTTGCAGGGCTGGTTCCCCCCTTCTCTGACTTCTTCTATGAGTTCCTCGGCCACTATGGACCGCATGCGTTGCATCTTCATCCCAACTCCATCCTTCTCTTGTCGATCTTCGCCTACTACTACGAGGCGTACCTCGGCGTGATGCCGTCCGTGGCTCTTCTGCGCCACTTCTTCTTCCTCCGCATCAATGAGGGTCACACCTCCGGGTGTGCCAACTTCATCGTGGCCGGCAGGGCCAACTCGATCTCAAAGACAGGGAAGAAAGCCGACGGCTTCCGGAGCAAGTGGGCCATGATGGACGCTAAATGCGTCCACCCACGCCTGACGCTGCCGACGGAGATGCCCCAGTCTGACAAGGGGTGGTCTTGGTGATGAACTCTCGAGCGTTGGGCGCTCCTCGCCCGTTGTCTTCCTGAGGGAAACGTGCCGTGAAGCACGCCTCCAGGTGGTGCCCGAGCGCCTCCCCCGTGACGTTGGCAAGGTCTGAGGCCCTCCAAAAGAGAGCTCCCGAGCCCTGCCCCAAGAGGGCACCGGGCGCGCCTCGCGCCTTCCTATGCGATGGAGGGAGGCGCCCCAGGCACGGGCGCTGATCCTGACGAGGTACCACTTGCGGTGCCGCTCTCCTGCGGTCCGGTGCGGAGCATTTGCTTCTTCTTCTTGGGGATGGCTTGAGCTGCACTGTTGTCGGGGTTTTTGACTGACGCTGCTTGGAAGGCACGCTCGAGGGAGCACACCGCATCTCTTTCTTCGTAGGGGACTGTGATGATCCCGTCGCTCCCTGGCATCTTTGAGGACATTGTAGCCGTGGTGCGTCACCGCCATGAACTTGGCCAGGGCTGGATACCCGAGGATGGCATTGTGCGGCAGATGGATGTGTGCGATGTCGAAGTCGATGAGGTCGGTGCGGTAGTTGTTGCGTTCTCCGAAGGCGACAGGGAGGCGGACCAGCCCTATCGGTATGGTGGAACCGTCGGTCACTCCTGAGAAAGGCTTGGTAGGCTGAAGTTGGTCGTAGGGCACTTGGCGGTTGTCGAACGTGTGGACAGACAAGACGTTAAGCCCTACGCCGCCGTCAATGAGAGTCTTGCTGACTTGTACGTTGTTGATGATGGGCGAACAAAGCATCGGGAGCAGCGGTCGCGGTGCACTTGAGCTGATCTGCCGAACTGAAAGTGATGGCGCACTTGGACCACCTGAGCGGGCGCGTGGCCTCGATCTTGGGGAGGACTGCGTTCACCCGCGGGCAAACTGCTTGAAGATTCGCTATGAGGCTAGGGCTTGAGCTCCGCCCAAGATGCAGGCGATAGCACACGGCTCCTGGAAGCCCCCAGCCCCTTCGTCTTGATGGTAGTCGTTGTGCCTTCTTGGTGGTGGAGGTAGCGGAGGAAGCCTAGCATTGCCCTGAGGTTGGTCCTCGCGAGGCTGATCCCTCCAGGCGCCCTCGCGAGGCTGATCCTGCCAGCGGTCCTCACGAGGCCGGTCGCGCCACTCCTGGCGTGGGCCACGGTCGTCCCAGCGTCCTCCGCCACGTCCTCCTCCTCGGCCATAGCCCCGGTCGTTGCGCTCAGGGCGTCGACCGAAGCGTCCATCGCGAATGGCCCTGAGCTCTTGACAATCGTTGGTGTTGTGACTGTGCACGTTGTGGAAGGCGCAGAACGGTCCACTTCTCTTGGATGTCTCGGGCTGGTCCCTGCCATGCTTCGAGGCCGGCTCTGCCGTGAGCACGGCTTCTCCCTTGCGCTTCACGTCCTTGGCCTTGGCTTTCTTCTCCTCCGGGTTCGCAGCTGGGAGCTCGAGGAGGAAGAGGCGCCCTTCCTCAGCTCTTGCGCACTTGGTCGCCAGGTTGAACAGCTCCAGGGACGTGCACAGCTCCTCCTGGATGGCTTGCTCCTCCTTCAT
This sequence comes from Triticum aestivum, assembly GCF_018294505.1. Classification (NCBI taxonomy): domain Eukaryota; kingdom Viridiplantae; phylum Streptophyta; class Magnoliopsida; order Poales; family Poaceae; genus Triticum; species Triticum aestivum. The sequence continues at coordinate 275,119,975 of NC_057805.1, forward strand.
CTTGACGTCACAGACGCCATCAGAGAACGCAGAGATGATGGCCTCGTCCGTCACCTTGGGGATCTTGAGACGAACGTTGTTGAAGCGCTGGATGTACTTCTGGAGGGTCTCTCCTGGTTGTTGCTTGACTGTAGCGACCCGACCTCAGAAGGTCAAGTCTCTGTGCTTCAGTGTCATCCCTGGATCGGTAGTGCTGACACACACAATACTCGAAGGATTTATACAGAGTAGCAATCACACACTTATTACATCTATAGTCTCCAAAGAGAACTTATTACAATAAATATGGCTTAAGGCCATCTAAATAAGATAACAGCGGAAGGCTTGGAAGATAAAGTGAATCCATCAACTCCAACGGCATAGCTGAGTGCACGACAATGGCCTAGCGAACCTTACTCTTCGTCTGAAAAGTCTGCAACATGATACGTTGCAGCCCGAAAATGGGTCAGCACATGGAATATGCTGGCATCGTAACACAGTAAAGTAATGAACAGATATTTGCTATCACTACATGCATATATGGCTGGTGGAGGCTGTGTGGTTAATATGTTTTGCGAAAAGCCAATTTTTTTCCTACAACAAAGGAATATATTTTATTTAACTATCATGGTAGTTGAACAACATTGAGAAGGTTCCTCCAACTCAAATCCCAATTAAAAGTAATTATCAACCCAACAAAATTATATTTAGAGTGATGAGATCCATATGATAATCCAAGAACCAGATACTCAAGATGTCCATAACCGGGGACACGGCTAACCATGATTAGTTTGTACACTCTGCAGAGGTTTGTGCACTTTTCCCCACAAGACTCGATCTCCTCCGTTGGATTTCTCGCACTACATGGTGTTTGAGAAACGGATGACCGAGACACAGTCTTTCAGAAGCATTACTCTAACCCCGGGTAGATAGTACCAACCTACATCCCCTACATCTGCTAGCCTACCACTGGAAGAGGTCATGCAACATACTCAACTATGCTAGAGCCCATAATAGCTTGTGGCTGCACATGGAAATTTCTAGCATGAATAACCTTATGATCCCTTTGAGCCTGGGTGGCGGACCGTAGGATGATCACACGGGTACTCCGGGATATCCTAGGACAACACTGGATTCTCCAGGTGCCCACAAGCAATCCACCCAGATGTGTATTAAGGTTGCCACCTTAAGTTAACCATTAATAAACAATCTCACATCTGTCATCGATTCACTCACCCAAACCACATCTACGAGCATAGCATAACAATATAAGCATAACGTAGAAGTAACTCCCAAGGGTTTGATAGTAAACAGGGCAATAGGTTCTACCTCAACAACTACTTCCCAATACCCACAACTTAACCACATCCTAATCATGCAATGTTTGATGATTGATACTAATGCATAAAAACTGGGTATGAAAAGAGTATGATCAATGTGTTACTTGCCTTGCTGACGATCTGCAAAACCTAGAGACTCGTAGTAGCACGCTCCGCACTCCAGGAACTCTATCGCAAACAAACAATAGCATACATAAGCAATCAATCATAGATGCACGGGTAAAACTCAAATAAGAAGATCGAATCCCAAAAACACAACTACAGAGATTCGATCTGCAAAAAGGAATCAAAACAAATGGAGCAACAAAACTCAAACTATGAAAGAAACAAGATCCGTTTACTAATCTGTACTACAGTACCAAAATCTTGTTCAAGTTGGTTAACAGAAAGAGGGTTTCGAGACGAAGATCTAGACGCTTGTTTCACCTGATTTGGATAAACGAGCGAAAAGATATACCAAATCGAAGATTTGGGCTGGAATCGCGATCTAAAATAATTGCGGAAAAACCCTGGGAAAAGAAAAACTGACGAACAGGCTAACGAACGAACGTTCGCTGCCTGCGCCTAACGGACGAACAACGTTCGTTAAAACGAACGTATGAACGAACATCCGCTATTTAATCGAACCGAGAAAAATAGAACGAACCGATCTAAAAATACAAAACTAGGGTTTTTTAAACAGGGATTTTACCTAAAAGCTGAAGAAAAAAACCGAATGGCTCTGGATCGGATCTACGGCGGCACGGCGAGGCGAGGCAGCACGGGGCGGCGGAGGGCGACGCGGGGCGGCGCGGCAGCGGCACAGCAGCAGGCGGCGGCGGCATGCGACCGCGGCGGCAGGAGCGGTGCAAGGCGGCGGAGGGCGACTTGGGGCTCCAGGGGGCCCCGGGTCGGCTTTTAAGGAGGGGAGGGTAGGTGGCTTGCGGTAGGGGGCAGGGAGGCGTGGCCGAGTCGGCCACAGCGGGCGGCGGCGTGCGGCGCGCGGTCTCCGCGAGGGAGACGCCGGCGCGGGGCGGCTGGGCCAACTGGGCCTCGGCCCAGTTCGGTCCGGCGGGAATTTTTTTGAAACATATACCGCCGAAAATAAATCCTAAAAAAATAAATAAAAATCTAAAAATACCAAAACAAATTTTCACTATCTAAATAAAATATTTAGAATAGGGTGAACATTTTCTTGGCCTAAAATGCAATTTTGAAAAATGCATATTTTTTCTAATTCAAATAAAATAGCAAAAAAATCCAAATAAAATATATTATTTGATTTTTGGTATTTTTCCCCCAATATTTCATTTATTTTGGAGAAGTCATATTATCTCCTCTCATATATTTTTAATATGAAATACTTTCGGAGAGAAAAATAATTAAAACCAAAGTGATCCTTGTTTCGATATTTGATAAAAATTCAAATATGAAAACGGTGAAATCCCCAACTCTCTCCATGGGTCCTTGAGTTGCTTAGAATTTCAAGGATCTCATGAACGAAATGCAATAAAATATGATATGCATGAATGACCTATGTATAACATTCCAAATTGGAAAATTGGGATGTTACAAACCTACCCCCCTTAAGATGAATCTCGCCCTCGAGATTCGGGTTGGCTAGAAAACAGGTGTGGGTGGTCCTTCCGTAGATCATCCTCTCGTTCCCAGGTAGATTCATCCTTGGTATGGTGGCTCCACTGAACTTTGCAAAACTTGATAACCTTGCTGCGAGTAACTCGGCTGGCAAACTCGAGAATCTTGACAGGTTTCTCTTCATAGGTCAAATCACTGTCCAACTGAATCGCTTCCAATGGCACTGTATGTCTCAGAGGTATATCGGCCATCTCAGCATGACACTTCTTCAACTGAGAGATGTGGAACACATCATGAACTCCTGACAATCCTTCGAGTAATTCCAACTTGTAGGCAACCTCTCCCATACGTTGCAAAACTCGGTATGGTCCTACAAACCTCGGGGCTAACATTCCCTTAACTCCAAAATGTTTAACTCCCCGTAGAGGTGACACACGAAGATATGCTCGGTCTCCGATCTCATAGACTACCTCCTTGCGTTTTGAATCTGCATAACTCTTCTGCCTGGACTGAGCTACCTTCAGTCTATCCCGAATCAGCTTAACCTTCTCTTCAGACTCCTTAATCAAATCCGGTCCAAACAACTGGTGGTCTCCAACTTCATCCCACATCAACGGTGTTCTGCACCTTCTTCCATACAGGGCTTCGAACGGTGAAATCTTCAAACTGGCCTGGTAGCTATTGTTGTATGAAAACTCCGTGTATGGCAAATTATCATCCCAACTAGATCCATAATCCAGCGCACAAGCTCTCAACATGTCTTCCAGAATCTGATTGACTCTCTCATTCTAGCCAGCTGTCTGCGGGTGAAAGGCTGTGCTGAATTCTAGCCTCGTACCCAAAGTCTGGTGTAACTGATTCCAGAACTTTGAAGTAAACTGTGTTCCTCTATCTGATATGATGGTCCTCGGAACTCCATGCAGACATACGATCCTGGTCATGTATATCCTGGCCAACTTCGCACTTGTATACGTGGTTTTCACTGGGATAAAGTGAGCCACTTTGGTCAAGCGATCAACTACTACCCAGATAGAATCATATCCTGATCGGGTCCTGGGCAATCCGGTGATAAAATCGATGCTAAGCTTATCCCACTTCCATTCGGGTATCGTCATAGGCTGCAGTAATTCTGCTAGCTTCTGATGTTCTGCCTTCACCCTCTGACATACATCACATACCACTACATACTCAGCAATATCCTTCTTCATACCAGTCCAGCAGGAATGCTCCTTCAAATCCAAATACATCTTGGTGTTTCTGGGGTGTATCGAGTATGGCGAGTCATGAGCTTCCTGTAGTGTCAACTTCCTGATTTCTGCATTATTGGGCACATAAACACGGTCCTCGAACCACAAGGTGTCATGCTCATCCTCACGAAAACCTTTGGCCTTTCCTTTGCTCATTCTCTCCTTTACCTCGGCAATTTCCTTGTCATCCTCCCGAGCTTTACGAATCTTTCCCAACAATGTAGACTGAACTTCCATTGCTGCAACAAAACCTCTAGGAACAATCTCCTAACGAAGTTCCCTGAGATCCTAGGCTAACTCCTTTGGCAACCCTCCCGTTAGGAGAGTATTAACATAACTCTTCCGGCTCAAAGCGTATGCTACGACATTGGCCTTTCCTGGATGATAATACAGCTTCCTGTCATAATCCTTTATAAGTTCCAACCATATCCTCTGCCTGAGGTTCAGCTCCTTTTGATGAATATGTACTTCAAACTCTTATGATCCGTGTACACATCACAACGGTTTCCAATAAGAAAGTGTCTCCAAGTCTTGAGTGCATGCACTACAGCTGCTAGCTCCAAATCATGAGTGGCATAATTCAACTCATGCCGTTGAAGTTGACGTGAGGCATATGAAACAACTCTTCCGTCCTGCATAAGCACTCCTCCAAGTCCTAAGCGAGATGCGTCGCAATACACTTGGAAATCTGTGGGGACCCCGACTCATAAGTCGTGATCACCGAATGCACGTGTACAGTGATCCCAGAGATCAATGCTCACTGAACACACAGAAGCTGGATAACAAGAGTCTTACATCCATACATATCGTCTTACACAAATTATGACCATTATGGTCAAGTCTTACATAGATAAAGCCACAAGGGTTGAATACCAAATAAACTTAAGCAGCGGAAATCTTTGTCGATAAATAGAACCCATGCCATCTGCCTTAACCCTACAGGCATTCTGACTGGGAAACGTCCTAGTTCGCATGTTCGTCTCCAAAGAACACTTCTTCAAACTCCTGTTCTTCCATGCCTGGCCAATTAAATAACCAGTGGCAAGCCAATGAGTACTTTGAATGTACTCGCAAGCAACCCATGATTGGAACAGGGCACAATGATGCAATGATATAGCACTAAGTAGGTAGTTTGCAGAAAGCTAGTTTTGCGTCCAATGACATGATCTATCAACATGTAAAGTATGCATCATGAGAGTACATACATCCGTATGAACAAGTTACAGATATATCAACATAAGCGGAGTTGGACACCAATCCAACTTGATCATCGTGTCAACCAATCTGACTTAACCCAAATAGTCTTATCAACACACACACACACACACGGTTTGTAAAACTCTGGACGTAGTTTAAGCAGCACCGCCCAACTGTCCTGGACTGTGGACACGGCTATTCGAATAGTTTTACACTCTGCAGAGGTTGCACACTTTGCCCACAAGATCCGGGGCACTTCCGTGTCATCCACCACCCGCGGTACCTCAAGTACCCGAAGTAAGCACCCGATCACTATCTTTCCCTAGACGACACTAACATAGAGTCCACTCGATTGGTAGTAACCCCCGTGCTCAACATTTCACATCTTAAAATTTTGGAGCCTCGCTCCCATATTCATCACATACCACAAGCACGGGGTACCAACGGTGTGTCCGGTGCCCTGTGAAAACAGTCATGGCCGCCCTACCTGGCACGACCCCGTCCCGAGAGAGCGCAACAACGACTCTCCCGTCACTAGTAATGCGGCCTCCAAGCTAGTATCGGCCTAGGTAATCGATAATGCCCTTTCCCATATAAGGGTAGAGTGGTTGCGCATGTAAGATTGGGACAGTCGACAAATCTTAAATCTAATCTGTTTTCGAAAACAACACACACACTTGCCTTGGTACACCACTTTGTCATCAAGTGGTTACCCATCTCATTATCTCCCTCGGGCATAAGTGGCACCTGACGGGGTTTTCGAAAAAGTCTTTTGAAAATACTTTGTCTCCATCACCATGCATATACCCGCCCCATTTGCGTAGCATCTACTTTAGCATCCTATCTACTCCCACCTGCATAACCCTCATAGGAAGGTAGGGTCATGCACAATGCAAGTATCAACAAGGAGGAAATGAAGGCAACCCACCAAAGTGGCTACCATCTCATCATGATTCCGATGCAACAATAATAAAGTGCTATATGAAATGCATAAAAAGGGTTTCATAGACATGGTCAAAGGCCTGCTTGCCTGGCTCAACAAAGTCTTCAGGGTCTTCAACGTCTTCTGGTCCAACTCCTTCATCAACAACGCAATCTATCGTCGCAATAACGAGAAAATAAGGCAATAATAAAACAGAAAAACCAAAGTGCTCAGAAAAATGTCAACTCATTTTTGTTAAATACTAGGGTGAAAACTAAGAAGGGGAAAATTCCTAGTTTTGGACTTGGAGTAGCAGAATAGATGAAATGGATTTTCAGAGGAGTTTAAATATATTCAAATTTGAATTTGAATATGAACAGTACATAAAAGTTGGTTGGACATGAATTAAAGTTATACCATTAAATAGGTGGGATTTTTAGAAAAATATGGGAGTTTGAATTATTGCATTTGGATGAATATATAATCCTGTGGAATTTTTACTAGTTTGACAGAAAAGAAAAAGGAGAAGGGCTCTGTGCCTGCTGGGCCAGAACAGCCGCGGTGCAGCAGGCCCAGCCAGAGAGGCGGCCCAGCGCACTGGTGCACGCGCGCGCGTCAGGTTTAAACCTGACGGGCAGGGCCCAGGCGTCAGCAAGAGAGAGAGGGGCGATGGAGAGGAGGGGCTGACAGGCGGGGCCCGCCTGTCATCCCTAACCGGGGTGGCCTGATAGAGGGTCGGCGAGCTCACCGGCATCGATGCAGGGCACGGCGAGGTCGGGCGAGGGTACGGCTGGACTCAGCGTCGAGTCGCCATTTGGGTGGAGGTGGTTGCGGTCGCCGGGGTGGCCTGGTTCGCCGGCGACGAGGTCACGCGGCGGAGGAGCTTCGGGCGTCGACGGTTCCGGCCATTTCTGGCTGCAAAAGAAGCGGGGGAGAAAGGGGAAATGATCAGGGGTGCTCGAGGGTTCCAGATCAAGGCAGAGGAGGAGCGGGGGAGGCCTGTATCTCGCGAACTCCGGCGAGCCGAAGCGGTGGAGCTCGAGCTCGATCTCGAGCTCGGGCGGCTCTAGAGAGGAGGTGCAGGAGGATTATTTGGTGGTGCAGAGGGCGAGTGGTGAGGAGAGGAGAGCTCGGGGAGGTCTTATATTGCCGGGCCAGGGCTTGCCGTGGACCCATGCGCCGGCGAGGTCGTTGCTGTTGCCGTGGGTCACGGGGGCGCGCGTGGGCGTGTCTGGGGTGCTCGTGGGGTTGGTCTAGGGCGAGGGGAGAGAAGAGAGGGAAAGCAGGGGGCCAGGGCACCGCGCGTGTGAGCGCGCTCAATGGTGCGCTCGGGTGGCCGGCGCGCGTGCGAGCTGGGGCGAGAGGAGGAAGAGGGAGGAGGGGGACAGAGGCGTGGCGTGATGCAGACGTCGAGGCGCATCGTCGGGCGCGCTGGGGAGGCCCGAGGTGGACGGAGTGGTTGGCAGGGGGCGGCTACAGTGCCTGGCCACACTGTAGCACGCTCTGGAGCGTGCAAATGGCATGCCATGGCATTTTATTAGGTCAGGTGGGCACGGCCAAATATGTCCGGTGGCTCTAGGGTGTAGTAAAGAAAGGGGGACGGGCTTTGGATGCCCTGGGTGGCCACTGGAGTGAGGAGGGAGATTTAGAGAGAGAGAGAAGCTACTGTCCAGGGAGGTAAATGGGGGTGTTTCACCCCCTCAATCATTGAGCAATGGCCAGGGGAAAGTTACTGGGGGTAGAAGAGGGCCAGGAGAAGCTGTGGTACAAAGTTGAGCCCATGGAGATTAGTGGAAGTGGTCAAAAATGGCATTTTGGAAAAGTGTCAGAAGGTGTTTGATAATGGTTTGGGCAAGTAAATGATTTCCATTTGCCATGAGACTCCACAGGGTGAAATGACACATATAATTAAGGCCTTCCACCAATTTGGAGCTTATTTGGGCAAAGTTGCCAATGCAACTTTTGTAAACCCTAGGAATTAGCAGAAATGAACTTGTGTAGATCTAGTTAAGCAAATAACTTCCCCTTGATGAACCACTTGGTGTAGTGGCCTCATTTGGTCATGTGAACATGCTCACAAAAGTTGGGCAAGGAGAGAAAGTTTGTAGTACAAAGTTGTTCAAATTTGATTCTGGTCAGAGAGGGTTTTGGGGCATTTTGGTGAACCAAAATGGCCTTGATTGACATGAGGCTTTGCAAGGTGATCACAATATGCATTTTTGACTTGCTGGATTTTCCTTGGATTTTTATGAAAATATTTCCTGTAGAAATATTTCAAATCCTTGATATGGGCAGAAATGGTTTTGGGAGGTTTTGTCCAATATTTTGAACATGACCATGTGTTGAAACTCTTATATATGGAAGATATATGTCCACTGAGTTTCCATGATTTTTGTCAAATATTTTTGAAACAATAAAATAATTTTTCCCTATTAAACACCATTGCTGGTCTTAATAAAAAGCTTTTAAATAAAATAGGAAAATAACTTTTAAAATTATATTTTTGTGGTTTATGGGAATCCTATATCTAATAGGTTTCAAATATACTCTTCGAAATATTTTTCATACCCCAAATCAAGTACTTGTAGTGCAAACCTCAATTCAGGGTTTTTTTGGAAAACTAATTTTTGAAAATACTTTTTGGCCAAATTATTTTTGTAAGAAAATACTATATTGCACTATACACATGGTATGATCATTGGGCAGAAGTTTGGAGCAAAGGGATGAAGTATATAAGGTGGAGTAGTTGACTTTAAAGAGCACTTGAAAATCACAGAGAGAAAACCAACTCCAAAATAAAAAGCCAAATAATGCAAAAGTTTTTGTTGGTCCAAATTTTCATGCTTTATTAATGCAACTGACATGTTACAAAATGCAGGGTGTGACAGACCTACCCCCTTACAAGAATCTCGTCCCCGAGATTCCCAAACTAGGCCTTAAAAGAGATCGGGAAACTCGGATCTAAGGTAGTCTTCACGTTCCCAGGTTGCTTCTGCTTCAGTGTGGTTGCTCCACTGGACCTTGAAGTACTTGATGGTGCGGCTTCGAGTGCATCGTTCAGCCTCGTCCAAAATGCAGATGGGCCTCTCATGGTAGGTCAAATCAGGCTGAAGGTCAATGGCTTGGTGATCGACCTCCTTGTAAAGATCAGGCTTGTCTGGAACTTGGAGACACTTCCGGAGTTGTGACACGTGGAATACGTTGTGCACATCGGATAGTTCAGGTGGCAGTTCCAACTGGTAAGCCACTTCTCCGCGTCGTGCGGTGATCTCGAAGGGGCTGATAAATCTTGGTGCAAGCTTTGCCTTAACGTGGAAACGCTTGGTTCCCTTAAGAGGAGTTACTCGCAGGTATACATGGTCTCCGACTTGGAAGTCTACTTGTCGGTGATGAGTGTCAGCATAGCTCTTCTGTCTCGACTTGGCGGTCTTCAGTTGCTCTCTGACTAGCTGAACTTGCTCTTCTGCTTCACGGAGGATATCGGGCCCAAATACTAGTCCTTTTCCAGTTTCTGACCAATTGAGGGGTGTGTGGCACTTCCGTCCGTATAACACCTCAAATGGTGCCATCTGAAGGCTTGACTGATAACTGTTGTTATAGGAGAACTCGGCAAAAGGGAGGCAGTCTTCCCACTTAGCTCCATGTGCTAAGACACAGGCTCGGAGCATGTCTTCGAGTATCTGATTCACTCGTTCTGTCTGACCTCCGGCCTGTGGGTGGAAAGCAGTGCTGAAGGACAACTTGGTTCCCATAGCCTCTTGGAACTTCTGCCAGAACCTTGAGGTAAACTGGGTCCCTCAATCTGACACAATCTCCTTAGGAACACCATGAAGGCTTACAATTCTGTTGATGTAAAGGGTTGCCAGCTGGTTGCCATCATAGGTAGTCTTAACATGAATGAACTGGGCTACTTTGGTCAAATGATCGACTATGACCCAGATGGAGTCATGTCCCTTGTTTGACCTAGGTAGTCCAGTGATGAAATCCATTCCGACTTTATCCCATTTCCACTCGGGAACCTTGAGTGGTTGCAGCATTCCAGCAGGTCGCTGATATTCAGCCTTGATCCTTTGGCATACATCACACTTTGCAACATAGGTGGCAATCTCTCTTTTCATCCCGTGCCACCAAAATCTTTCCTTCAGGTCTTGATACATCTTGGTCCCTCCAGGATGGATGGAATACGGGGTGTCATGAGCTTCTTGCAAGATCAAGTTCTTGAGCTCAACCTTGTTGGGTACGCAAATGCGATTCCCAAACCACACAATTCCTAGCTCATCCTCTGAGAATCCTGGGGCCTTACCTGCCTTGATCTTCCTCTTGATGCCTTCAATACTTTCATGTCCCTTCTGAGCTTCCTTAACATCATCCATCAGGGTAGGCTTGACTTCGAGGTTGGCCAAGAATCCTGGTGCAACCAGTTCCAACCCGAAGCTTTCAAGTTCTTCATACAAGGCGGGTAGCTTTTCCTTAAGCATAACATTCAAGGAACAAGCCTTTCTGCTTAATGCATCTGCTACCACATTAGCCTTTCCAGGGTGGTATTGAACACTGAGATCATAATCCTTGATCAATTCTAGCCATCTTCTCTGCCTCATGTTCAATTCCTTCTGAGTGAAAATATACTTTAGATTTTTGTGATCCGTGTATATCTCACACCGCTTCCCTAGGAGGTAATGTCGCCATGTTTTCAGGGCATGAACTACAGCTGCGAAGTCATGAGTAGCGTAGTTTTCGTTGTGAGGACGTAGCTGTCTGGACAGTTATGCTACGACTCTGCCTTCTTGCATAAGAACACCTCCAAGCCCGGCTCTCGACGCATCACAATATATCACAAATTCTTTGTGAATATCAGGTGTGGCCAGAACTGGGGCGGTGGTCAATCTCTTCTTCAGCTCCTGGAAGCTTTCTTCGCACTTCGGCATCCATTCAAACTTCTTGTCCTTCTTCAAGAGCTGGGTCATGGGTCGGGCAATGCTTGAGAATCCTTCAACGAACTTGCGGTAATATCCCGCGAGTCCGAGGAAGCTTCTGACTTCCTTCACATTGCTCGGGGTTTGCCATTCAGCCACGGCTTGAATCTTGGTGGGATCCACTGACAATCCTTCGGCAGTCAATTTATGACCCAAGAATCCAACCTCATGCAGCCAAAATTCGCACTTGCTGAACTTGGCGTACAGTTGGTGCTCTCGAAGCTTGTCTAGGACCATCCTCAAGTGTTGCTCGTGCTCTTCTTCCGTCTTCGAGAAGACAAGAATGTCATCAATGAAGACAATGACAAACTTGTCCAAATATTCCATGAAGACCTTATTCATGAGATACATGAAGTAAGCTGGGGCATTGGTCAATCCAAAGGACATGACCGTGCACTCATACAGGCCATATCTGGTTACAAATGTCGTCTTCGGAATATCCTGGGGTCTGATTTTTAGCTGGTAGTACCCAGATCTGAGGTCGATCTTGGGGAACACCTTGGCCCCATTGAGTTGATCAAACAGATCTTCAATCTTGGGAAGTGGATACTTGTTCTTGATTGTAACTTCATTGAGGGAGCGGTAGTCATGCACAAGCGGATGGTACCGTCCTTCTTTGCCACAAACAGAACAGGTGATCCCCAAGGGGAGGCACTAGGGCGGATAAATCCCTTCCTCAACTGCTCTTCTAGTTGCTTCTTTAATTCTGCTAACTCCTCCCATCCCATTCTATAAGGCTTCTTATAGATTGCTCCTGCTCTGGGCATGAGCTCGATGATGAACTCAATGTCTCGGTCAGGAGGCATTCCCGGTAGCTCATCAGGAAAGACATCGGGGTATTCGCATACTACCGGCACTTGCTCCAATCCAACTTCAGTGAGACAGTTGCCTTGGTTGGCTTGAGCAGAGGAGGGGTTGGAGGCAAATTTAACTTTGACTCCTTGGTCATTGGGCATAGTGACAGTCCGGTTGGCACAATCTAACAAGCCTTGGTGCTTGATGATCCAATCCATTCCTAAGATCACATCCAAGCCTTGCGATCTTAAGATGATAAGGTCTTCTAGGAAGTCTACCCCATTAATGACAATCCCGACTCCTTTACATCCTATCTTGGCTCTCATCTCTGCTCCGGGGGTTTGTACCACCATAGGGTTATTCAGGGGTGTAGGGGTCATGCCACTCTTTAATGCAAACTTTTGGGTGACAAATGAATGCGTGGCTCCAGAATCAAACAAGACAGTTGCAGGTGTTGAGTTGACAAAGGACGTACCCAGCACGACGTCCGGGTCTTCCTGGGCTTCTTCTGCAGTGACATGATTCACACGACCCTTGCCATTGTTGGGCGGGTTGCGGGGAGCTTGGTTCCTTGGTGGCATTCCGCGGCCTTGTCCTGGGTTCTGCGCATTGGGGCGCGAGGCATCGGGCTTCTTGTTGGGGCAATTCTTGGAGTTGTATCCTGGCTGACCACATCCAAAGCAAGTGATTCGCTTGGGGTTGCTGCTCTTGCCGGCATTGTTATTGGGGTTGTTGTAAGCTGGCCTGGGGTTGGCATACTGCTGAGGCTGATAGTTAGTGCGGGGTGCAAGGGCTCTTGGCTGCTGATAGGTTGGCTTGACCGGGGCTGGCTGCCATGGGCAAGGCTTATGGTTGCTGGAGCTACCCTTGCTGATCATCTTGCGATTACGGGTATCATCCAAAGCACGTCGCTTGTCCTCAAGCATGAGTACCTTGTCCACCAAATCAGGAAAGGTCGGGCAGTCACACACAACAAGCGAGTACTGCAGAGTCTGGTTAAGGCCTTCCATGAAGCGCTCCCTTTGGGCAGCATCAGTGCTGACATCCTCAGGAGCATACCTTGAGAGAACACTGAACTTCTGCATGTACTCCTTGACAGTGCTACTTCCTTGCTTCAGGGCTCGGAATTCACGCTTCTTGATGGCCATGATTCCGGAAGGAATGTGGGCCTTGCGAAATTCTGCCTTGAAGTCATTGCAAGTGATGCTTTGCTCAGCATGCATGGCCTTGAATCTGTTGGAAATATGCCCTAGAGGCAATAATAAAATGGTTAATATTATATTTCCTTGTTCATGATAATTGTCTGTTGTTCATGCTTTAATTGTGTTACCCGGAAATCGTAATACATGAGTGAATACATAGACCATAACATGTCCCTAGTGAGCCTCTAGTTGACTAGCTCGTTGATCAATAGATGGTTATGGTTTCCTGACCATGGACATTGGATGTCATTGATAACGGGATCACATCATTAGGAGAATGATGTGATGGACAAGACCCAATCCTAAGCATAGCACTAGATCGTGTAGTTCGTTTGCTAAAGCTTTTCTAATGTCAAGTATCATTTCCTTAGACCATGAGATCGTGCAACTCCCGGATACCGTAGGAATGCTTTGGGTGTACCAAACGTCACAACGTAACTGGGTGGCTATAAAGGTGCACTACAGGTATCTCCGAAAGTGTCTGTTGGGTTGGCTCGGATCGAGACTGGGATTTGTCACTCCGTATGACGGAGAGGTATCTCTGGGCCCACTCGGTATTGCATCATCATAATGAGCTCAATGTGACTAAGTAGTTAGTCACGGGATCATGCATTACGGAACGAGTAAAGTGACTTGCCGGTAACGAGATTGAACGAGGTATTGGGATACCGACGATCGAATCTCGGGCAAGTAAAGTACCGATTGACAAAGGGAATTGTATACGGGATTGCTTGAATCCTCGACATCGTGGTTCATCCGATGAGATCATCGTGGAACATGTGGGAGCCAACATGGGTATCCAGATCCCGCTGTTGGTTATTGGCTAGAGAGGTGTCTCGGTCATGTCTGCATGATTCCCGAACCCGTAGGGTCTACACACTTAAGGTTCGATGACGCTAGGGTTATAAGGAAGGTTTGTATGTGATTACCGAATGTTGTTCGGAGTCCCGGATGAGATCCCGGACGTCACGAGGAGTTCCGGAATGGTCCGGAGGTAAAGATTTATATATGGGAAGTCACCATACGGTCACCGGAAGTGTTCGGGGTATGCCGGTATTGTGCCGGGACCACCGAAGGGGTTCCGGGGGTCCACCGGGAGGGTCCACCTGCCCCGGAGGGCCTTATGGGCTGTAGGTGGAAGGGAACCAGACCTAAGTGGGCTGGGCGCCAAACCCCCCTAGGGCCCATGCGCCTAGGGTTTGGGGGAACCCTAAAGGGGGCGCCCCCCCTTGCTTGGGGGGCAAGCCACCTCCCCCTGGCCGCCGCCCCTCCCACCAGATGGGATCTGAGGGGGCCGGCCCCCCTCTCCCTTGCCCCTATATATAGTGGAGGGGTGGGAGGGCAGCCACACCTTTCCCAAGGCGCAGCCCCTCCCCTCCCCAACACCTCTCCTCCTCCGCGTGTGCTTGGCGAAGCCCTGCCGGAGAACTGTCACTCCACCACCACCACGCCGTCGTGCTGCTGTTGGAACCTTCTTCCTCAACCTCTCCCTCCTCCTTGCTGGATCAAGGCGTGGGAGACGTCACCGCTCCGTACGTGTGTTGAACGCGGAGGTGCCGTCCGTTCGGCGCTTGGATCATCGGTGATTTGGATCACGACGAGTACGACTCCATCAACCCCGTTCTCTTGAACGCTTCCGCTCGCGATCTACAAGGGTATGTAGATGCACTCCTCCCCTCTCGTTGCTAGTAAACTCCATAGATTGATCTTGGTGATGCGTAGAAAATTTTAATTTCTGCTACGATCCCCAACAGTGGCATCATGAGCTAGGTCTATGCGTAGTTTCTATGCACGAGTAGAACACAAGTTGTTGTGGGCGTCGATTTTGTCAATTTACTTGCCGTTACTAGTCTTATCTTGATTCGGCGGCATCGTGGGATGAAGCGGCCCGGACCGACCTTACACGTACGCTTACGTGAGACAGGTTCCACCGACTGACATGCACTAGTTGCATAAGGTGGCTAGCGGGTGTCTGTCTCTCCCACTTTAGTCGGATCGGATTCGATGAAAAGGGTCCTTATGAAGGGTAAATAGAAATTGGCATATCACGTTGTGGTTTTGGCGTAGGTAAGAATCGTTCTTGCTAGAAACCTATAGCAGCCACGTAAAAGTTTGCAACAACAATTAGAGGACGTCTAACTTGTTTTTGCAGCAAGTGTCATGTGATGTGATATGGCCAGAAGGATGTGATGAATGATATATGTGATGTATGAGATTGATCATGTTCTTGTAATAGGAATCACGACTTGCATGTCGATGAGTATGACAACCGGCAGGAGCCATAGGAGTTGTCTTAATTTATTTATGACCTGCGTGTCAACTGGAACGTCATGTAATTACTTTACTTTATTGCTAACCGTTAGCCATAGTAGTAGAAGTAATAGTTGGCGAGACAACTTCATGAAGACACGATGATGGAGATCATGGTGTCATGCCGGTGACGATGATGAACATGGCGCCCCGAAGATGGAGATCAAAAGGAGCAAAATGATATTGGCCATATCATGTCACTATTTGATTGCATGTGATGTT
This sequence comes from Triticum aestivum, assembly GCF_018294505.1. Taxonomy (NCBI): domain Eukaryota; kingdom Viridiplantae; phylum Streptophyta; class Magnoliopsida; order Poales; family Poaceae; genus Triticum; species Triticum aestivum. The sequence continues at coordinate 275,135,737 of NC_057805.1, forward strand.
TATCATGTTTTACATCTTATTTGCTTAGAACGACGGTAGCATAAATAAGATGATCCCTCGCTAAAATTTCAAGAAAGTGTTCCCCCTAACTGTGCACCGTTGCGAAGGTTCGTTGTTCCGAAGCACCACGTGATGATCGGGTGTGATAGGTTCTAACGTTCGCATACAACGGGTGTAAGCCAGATTTACACACGCAATACACTTAGGTTGACTTGACGAGCCTAGCATGTACAGACATGGCCTCGGAACACAAGAGACCGAAAGGTCGAACATGAGTCGTATAGCAGATACGATCAACATGAAGATGTTCACCGATGATGACTAGTCCGTCTCACGTGATGATCGGACACGGCCTAGTTGACTCGGATCATGTATCACTTAGATGACTAGAGGGATGTCTGTCTGAGTGGGAGTTCGTTAATAATTTGATTAGATGAACTTCATTATCATGAACTTAGTCTAAAAACCTTTACAATATGTCTTGTAGATCAAATGGCCCACGCTAATGTTGCCCTCAACTTCAACGCGTTCCTAGAGAAAACCAAGCTGAAAGACGATGGTAGCAACTACACGGACTGGGTCCGTAACCTGAGGATTATCCTCATAGCTGCCAAGAAAGCATATGTCCTTGAAGCACCGCTAGGTGATGCACCTGTTTTCCCAGCAACTCAAGACGTTCTGAACGCCTGGCAGTCACGTAGTGATGATTACTCCCTGGTTCAGTGCGGCATGCTTTACAGCTTAGAACCGGGGCTCGAAAAGCGTTTTGAGCAGCACGGAGCATATGAGATGTTCCAAGAGCTGAAAATGGTTTTCCAAGCTCATGCCCGGGTCGAGAGATATGAAGTCTCCGACAAGTTCTACAGTTGTAAGATGGAGGAGAATAGTTCCGTCAGCGAACACATACTCAAAATGTCTGGGTTGCACAACCGCTTGTCTCAGCTGGGAGTTAATCTCCCGGATGACGCGGTCGTTGACAGAATCCTTCAGTCGCTCCCACCTAGCTACAAGAGCTTTGTGATGAACTTCAATATGCAGGGGATGGAAAAGACCATTCCTGAGGTATATTCAATGCTGAAATCAGCGGAGGTGGAGATCAAAAAGGAACATCAAGTGTTGATGGTGAATAAAACCACTAAGTTCAAGAAAGGCAAGGGTAAGAAGAACTTCAAGAAAGACGGCAAGGGAGTTGCCGCGCCCGGTAAGCAAGCTGCCGGGAAGAAGACAAAGAATGGACCCAAGCCTGAGACTGAGTGCTTTTATTGCAAGGGAAACGGTCACTGGAAGCGGAACTGCCCCAAGTACTTAGCGGATAAGAAGGCCGGCAATACCAAAGGTATATGTGATATACATGTTATAGATGTGTACCTAACCAGCGCTCGTAGTAGCTCCTGGGTATTTGATACCGGTGCGGTTGCTCATATTTGTAACTCAAAGCAGGAGCTGCGGAATAAGCGGAGACTGGCGAAGGACGAGGTGACGATGCGCGTCGGGAATGGTTCCAAGGTCGATGTGATCGCCGTCGGCACGCTACCTCTACATTTACCTACGGGACTAGTTTTAAACCTCAATAATTGTTATTTAGTGCCAGCTTTGAGCATGAACATTGTATCTGGATCTCGTTTAATGCGAGATGGCTACTCATTTAAATCCGAGAATAATGGTTGTTCTATTTATATGAGAGATATGTTTTATGGTCATGCCCCGCTGGTCAATGGTTTATTCTTAATGAATCTCGAACGTGATGTTACACATATTCATAGTGTGAATGCCAAGAAATGTAAGGTTGATAATGATAGTCCCACATACTTGTGGCACTGCCGCCTTGGTCACATTGGTGTCAAACGCATGAAGAAACTCCATGCAGATGGACTTTTGGAGTCTCTTGATTATGAATCATTTGACACGTGCGAACCATGCCTCATGGGCAAAATGACCAAGACTCCGTTCTCCGGAACAGTGGAGCGAGCAACCAACTTATTGGAAATCATACATACTGATGTGTGCGGTCCAATGAGCGTTGAGGCTCGCGGTGGCTATCGTTATGTTCTCACCCTCACTGATGACTTGAGTAGATATGGGTATGTCTACTTAATGAAACACAAGTCTGAGACCTTTGAAAAGTTCAAGGAATTTCAGAGTGAGGTTGAGAATCAACGTGACAGGAAAATAAAGTTCTTACGATCAGATCGTGGAGGGGAATATTTGAGTCACGAATTTGGCACACACTTAAGGAAATGTGGAATTGTTTCACAACTCACGCCGCCTGGAACACCTCAGCGTAATGGTGTGTCCGAACGTCGTAATCGCACTCTATTGGATATGGTGCGATCTATGATGTCTCTTACCGATCTACCGCTATCATTCTGGGGTTATGCTTTAGAGACTGCCGCATTCACTTTAAATAGGGCTCCGTCGAAATCCGTTGAGACGACACCGTATGAATTATGGTTTGGAAAGAAACCTAAGCTGTCGTTTCTTAAAGTTTGGGGATGCGATGCTTATGTCAAGAAACTTCAACCTGAAAAGCTCGAACCCAAGTCGGAAAAATGCGTCTTCATAGGATACCCTAAGGAAACCATTGGGTATACCTTCTACCTCAGATCCGAAGGCAAGATCTTCGTTGCCAAGAACGGGTCCTTTCTGGAGAAAGAGTTTCTCTCGAAAGAAGTAAGTGGGAGGAAAGTGGAACTTGATGAGATGACCCCTCTCGAACCAGAAAGTAGCGCAGCACAAGAAAATGTTTCTGTGGTGCCTGCACCGACTAGAGAGGAAGTTAATGATGACGATCATGATCAAGTTACCACTGAACTTCGTAGGTCCACAAGGACACGTTCCGCACCAGAGTGGTACGGCAACCCTGTCCTGGAAATCATGTTGTTGGACAACGGTGAACCTTCGAACTATGAAGAAGCAATGGCGGGTCCAGATTCCAACAAATGGCTTGAAGCCATGCAATCCGAGATAGGATCCATGTATGAAAACAAAGTATGGACTTTGACAGACTTGCCCGATGATCGGCGAGCGATAGAAAATAAATGGATCTTTAAGAAGAAGACGGACGCGGATGGAAATGTTACCATCTATAAAGCTCGACTTGTCGCTAAGGGTTATCGACAAGTTCAAGGAGTTGACTACGATGAGACCTTCTCACCCGTAGCGAAGCTGAAGTCCGTCCGAATCATGTTAGCAATTGCCGCATTCTACGATTATGAAATATGGCAAATGGACGTCAAAACGGCATTCCTTAACGGCTTCCTTAAGGAAGAATTGTATATGATGCAGCCGGAAGGTTTTGTCGATCCTAAGAATGCTGACAAAGTATGCAAGCTCCAGCGCTCAATCTATGGGCTGGTGCAGGCATCTCGGAGTTGGAACATTCGCTTTGATGAGATGATCAAAGCGTTTGGGTTTACGCAGACTTATGGAGAAGCCTGTGTTTACAAGAAAGTGAGTGGGAGCTCTGTAGCATTTCTCTTATTATATGTGGATGACATACTATTGATGGGAAATGATATAGAATTCTTGGAAAGTATAAAGGCCTACTTGAATAAGTGTTTTTCAATGAAGGACCTTGGAGAAGCTGCTTACATATTAGGCATCAAGATCTATAGAGATAGATCGAGACGCCTCATAGGTCTTTCACAAAGCACATACCTTGACAAGATATTGAAGAAGTTCAATATGGATCAGTCCAAGAAGGGGTTCTTGCCTGTATTGCAAGGTGTGAGATTGAGCACGGCTCAATGCCCGACCACGGCAGAAGATAGAGAAAAGATGAGTGTCGTCCCCTATGCCTCGGCCATAGGGTCTATTATGTATGCCATGCTGTGTACCAGACCTGATGTAAACCTTGCCGTAAGTTTGGTAGGAAGGTACCAAAGTAATCCCGGCATGGAACACTGGACAGCGGTCAAGAACATCCTGAAGTACCTGAAAAGGACTAAGGATATGTTTCTCGTTTATGGAGGTGACGAAGAGCTCGTCGTAAAGGGTTACGTCGATGCTAGCTTCGACACAGATCTGGATGACTCTAAGTCACAAACCGGATACGTGTATATTTTGAATGGTGGGGCAGTCAGCTGGTGCAGTTGCAAGCAAAGCGTCGTGGCGGGATCTACATGTGAAGCGGAGTACATGGCAGCCTCGGAGGCAGCACATGAAGCAATCTGGATGAAGGAGTTCATTGCCGACCTAGGAGTTATTCCCAATGCATCGGGGCCGATGACTCTCTTCTGTGACAACACTGGAGCTATTGCCCTTGCCAAGGAGCCCAGGTTTCACAAGAAGACCAGGCACATCAAGCGTCGCTTCAACTCCATTCGTGAAAATGTTCAAAATGGAGACATAGATATTTGTAAAGTGCATACGGATTTGAATGTCGCAGATCCGTTGACTAAACCTCTTCCACGAGCGAAACATGATCAACACCAGAACTCTATGGGTGTACGATTCATCACAATGTAACTAGATTATTGACTCTAGTGCAAGTGGGAGACTGTTGGAAATATGCCCTAGAGGCAATAATAAAATGGTTATTATTATATTTCCTTGTTCATGATAATTGTCTGTTGTTCATGCTTTAATTGTGTTATCCGGAAATCGTAATACATGTGTGAATACATAGACCATAACATGTCCCTAGTGAGCCTCTAGTTGACTAGCTCGTTGATCAATAGATGGTTACGGTTTCCTGACCATGGACATTGGATGTCATTGATAACGGGATCACATCATTAGGAGAATGATGTGATGGACAAGACCCAATCCTAAGCATAGCACTAGATCGTGTAGTTCGTTTGCTAAAGCTTTTCTAATGTCAAGTATCATTTCCTTAGACCATGAGATCGTGCAACTCCCGGATACCGTAGGAATGCTTTGGGTGTACCAAACGTCACAACGTAACTGGGTGGCTATAAAGGTGCACTACAGGTATCTCCGAAAGTGTCTGTTGGGTTGGCTCGGATCGAGACTGGGATTTGTCACTCCGTATGACGGAGAGGTATCTCTGGGCCCACTCGGTATTGCATCATCATAATGAGCTCAATGTGACTAAGTAGTTAGTCACGGGATCATGCATTACGGAACGAGTAAAGTGACTTGCCGGTAACGAGATTGAACGAGGTATTGGGATACCGACGATCGAATCTCGGGCAAGTAAAGTACCGATTGACAAAGGGAATTGTATACGGGATTGCTTGAATCCTCGACATCGTGGTTCATCCGATGAGATCATCGTGGAACATGTGGGAGCCAACATGGGTATCCAGATCCCGCTGTTGGTTATTGGCTAGAGAGGTGTCTCGGTCATGTCTGCATGATTCCCGAACCCGTAGGGTCTACACACTTAAGGTTCGATGACACTAGGGTTATAAGGAAGGTTTGTATGTGATTACCGAATGTTGTTCGGAGTCCCGGATGAGATCCCGGGCGTCACGAGGAGTTCCGGAATGGTCCGGAGGTAAAGATTTATATATGGGAAGTCACCATACGGTCACCGGAAATGTTCGGGGGTATGCCGGTATTGTGCCGGGACCACCGAAGGGGTTCCGGGGGTCCACCGGGAGGGTCCACCTGCCCCGGAGGGCCTTATGGGCTGTAGGTGGAAGGGAACCAGCCCTAAGTGGGCTGGGCATCAACCCCCCTAGGGCCCATGCGCCTAGGGTTTGGGGAACCCTAAAGGGGGGCGCCCCCCCTTGCTTGGGGGGCAAGCCACCTCCCCCTGGCCGCCGCCCCTCCCACCAGATGGGATCTGAGGGGGCCGGCCCCCCTCTCCCTTGCCCCTATATATAGTGGAGGGGTGGGAGGGCAGCCATACCTTTCCCAAGGCGCAGCCCCTCCCCAACACCTCTCCTCCTCCGCGTGTGCTTGGCGAAGCCCTGCCGGAGAACTGTCACTCCACCACCACCACGCCGTCGTGCTGCTGTTGGAGCATTCTTCCTCAACCTCTCCCTCCTCCTTGCTAGATCAAGGCGTGGGAGACGTCACCGCTCCGTACGTGTGTTGAACGTGGAGGTGCTGTCCGTTCGGCGCTTGGATCATCGGTGATTTGGATCACGACGAGTACGACTCCATCAACCCCGTTCTCTTGAACGCTTCCGCTTGCGATCTACAAGGGTATGTAGATGCACTCCTCCCCTCTCGTTGCTAGTAAACTCCATAGATTGATCTTGGTGATGCGTAGAAAATTTTAATTTCTGCTACGATCCCCAACAGAATCCATCCCACCAAGCTCTGGCAGTTCCCCCGAGACAGTGAGCAGCATATGCCACCTTCTCACGGTCCTCAGTGCATCCGACTAGTTCCAGCAGATCCTCAATGGTGCAGAGCTAGTCGTCTGTGTCCAGGGGTTCGGCAGTCTTGATGAAGGTGGGTGGTGCATGCTTCTTGAACTCCGCCAACGTGGAGCGTCCATTGCCGTTCCCCGCCAGCTGGCGGTTGACAGCCTGAGCAATCATCTGGAGGGCTGCAGTGTTGGCTTGGCGTTCCTCTCAGAAGGCTTGGAGAAGCTGAGCCATGTCCATGTTTGGAGGTGGTGGCGGTGGTGGAGCTTGTCCTTGGGTTTGGTCCTGTCTGGCTCCTGCTCCAGCTTCTTGCTGCTGGGTAGAGGTACCAGTACGTGTTACAAGAGGAATCCTGTTGGAGCGGTCAAGGTCTCATGATTGGAAAAGATGAGGGGAAGCAATATAGATGGGATGCCTAGTAAGGGGTCGGTATGACACTAATTGTTTTCATGCAAGGGCTAAAAGGCCAAACACATTCATTAAAATCCAAATGGGTGATGTAGTCGCTTACAAGTTCCCGAAGGAAAGCACGACGTCCATCAAACACATCAAAAGCAAACACAACACTACATGGTTTCATGTGAACCATTACAAGGACTCGACTTCGCATAAGGGGTACACGACCTATCCTACCATAGGGGTTACTAACGGGCATATCCAAGTAGCGAATGATGCCTAAGTGGTGGAATGCTCGGTCGCGTAGTCTGGCTCTTCTGGGTCTTCCTCCTCATCATCAGCATCCTGACTTTCCTCTTCACTTGAAGGGGTGGGGGAGTGGAGGAGCTCAACACAGCGTTGCTTTGCCGGTGGTGCGAAGAGCTTGCGGTATTCCTTTGCGCTCATGCGGTGTTGCTGTGGGGGTCCTCCATCCTTTGGGGGTCTTCCGCCTCGGTATGCGATTGTGGGCTGTCTAGGGGAGCACCTTCCTTCTTGATCCTATATGTCTTCCCTTGTGCTTGGAGATGAAGTGCCTTGGTCTCATGAAGTTCCTTTCGGAGCTCCATTGATTCCGAGGCCAAGTGTTGTGCCAAGCTATCGGCACAAAGGCTGAAGTAGGTCTGGAATCGGAGTGGAAGTCCTTCCTCTAATGGTGGAGCTGGTGCACTGCTCTCATCCTCACCCTCCTTTCGATAAGGCAAGAAGCGGGTTGCCAACTCGTCCGCCATCTCGAGGAGAAGGTCTCGGAGGCGGGTGAGTGCCTTGAGGGTTGCCGCCTCGACGGCAAGAACCAGTGTTGCCATCTGGGGTAATTCGAAGAACCAGCTTGTTGGAGAGTCATTAGCCTTCACTATCACTTCCACATGATACTCCCTCTCGGTGTCGTTGATCCAATGCTCATGGTAGGTGAAAATGGGGGTTCGGTAAAACTGGCACTTCTTGAGGCTATCCTCGAGAAGCACGGGAAATCCGGTGGTCAGGAAGTCTTCGGGTACGGCAGCCATCTACAAAGGTTGAATGGGAGAGGTCAATATGGAAATATATCTTGGGTTTGGTAAGCCTAGAAAAGAAGAGGAGTATAGAGGGTTTTGTAAAATGGGTTTTATCCTAACTAATGCCCATGCTAACTAAGGCTTCCTACAGTCAGGATGGCTCTGATACCAGCTCTGTGGGGACCCCGACTCATAAGTCGTGATCACCGAATGCACGTGTATAGTGATCCCAGAGATCAATGCTCACTGAACACACAGAAGCTGGATAACAAGAGTCTTACATCCATACATATCGTCTTACACAAATTATGACCATTATGGTCAAGTCTTACATAGATAAAGCCACAAGGGCTGAATACCAAATAAACTTAAGCAGCGGAAATCTTTGTCGGTAAATAGAACCCATGCCATCTGCCTTAACCCTACAGGCATTCTAACTGGGAAACGTCCTAGTTCGCATGTTCGTCTCCAAATAACTCTTCTTCGAACTCCTGTTCTTCCATGCTTGGCCAATTAAATAACCAGTGGCAAGCCAATGAGTACTTTGAATGTACTCGCAAGCAACCCACGATTGGAACAGGGCACAATGATGCAATGATATAGCACTAAGTAGGTAGTTTGTAGAAAGCTAGTTTTGCGTGCAATGACATGATCTATCAACATGTAAAGTATGCATCATGAGAGTACAGACATCCGTATGAACAAGTTACAGATATCAACATAAGCAGAGTTGGACACCAAACCAACTTGATCATCGTGTCAAGCCATCTGACTTAACCCAAATAGTCTTATCAACACACACACGCGCGGTTTGTAAAACTCTGGACGTAGTTTAAGCAGCACCGCCCAACTGTCCTTGACCGTGGACACGGCTATTCGAATAGTTTTACACTCTGCAGAGGTTGCACACTTTACCCACAAGATCCGGGGAACTTCCGTGTCATCCACGACCCGCGGTACCTCAAGTACCCGGGGTAAGCACCCGATCACTATCTTTCCCTAGACGACACTAACATAGAGTCCACTCGATTGGTAGTAACCCCCGTGCTCAACATTTCACATCTTAAAATTGTGGAGCCTCGCTCCCATATTCATCACATACCACAAGCACGGGGTACCAACGGTGTGTCCGGTGCCCTGTGAAAACAATCATGGCCGCCCTAACTGGCACGACCCCGTCCCGAGAGAGCGCAACAACGACTCTCCCGTCACTAGTAATGCAGGCTCCAAGCTAGTATCGGCCTAGGTAATCGATAATGCCCTTTCCCATATAACAGTAGAGCGGTTGCGCATGTATGGTTGGGACAATCGACAAATATTAAATCTAATACGTTTTCGAAAACAACACACACACTTGCCTCGGTACACTACTTCGTCATCAAGTGCTTACAAATCTCATTATCTCCCTCGGGCATAAGTGGCACCCGACGGGGTTTTCGAAAAAAGTCTTTTGAATATACTTTGTCTCCATCACCATGCATATACCCGCCCCATTTGCGTAGCATCTACTTTAGCATCATATCTACTCCCACCTGCATAACCCTGATAGGAAGGTAGGGTCATGCACAATGCAAGTATCAACAAGGAGCAAATGAAGGCAACCCACCAAAGTGGCTACCATCTCATCATGATTCCGATGCAACAATAATAAAGTGCTATACGAAATGCATAAAAAGGGTTTCATAGACATGGTCAAAGGGCTGCTTGCCTGGCTCAACAAAGTCTTCTGGGTCTTCAATGTCTTCTGGTCCAACTCCTTCGTCAGCAACGCAATCTATCATCGCAAAATAATAACAAGAAAAATAAGGCAATAATAATACAGAAAAACCAAAGTGCTCAGAAAAATGTCAACTCATTTTTGTTAAATACTAGGGTGAAAACTAAGAAGGGGAAAATTCCTAGTTTTGGACTTGGAGTAGTAGAATAGATGAAATGGATTTTCAGAGGGGTTTAAATATATTCAAATTTGAATTTGAATATGAACAATACATAAAAGTTGGTTGGACATGAATGAAAGTTATACCATTAAATAGGTTGGATTTTTAGAAAAATATGGGAGTTTGAATTATTGAATTTGGATGAATATTTAATCCTGTGGAATTTTTACAAGTTTGACAGAAGAGAAAAAGGAGTAGGGCTCTGTGCCTGCTGGGCCAGAACAGCCGCAGCGCAGCAGGCGCAGCCAGAGAGGCGGCCTAGCGCACTGGTGCACGCGGGTGCCAGGTTTAAACCTGACGGGCGGGGCCCAGCGTCAGCGAGAGAGAGGGGCGATGGAGAGGAGAGGCAAACAGGCGGGGCCCGCCTGTCATCCCTAACCCTGCGACAGAGGGTCGGCGAGCTCACCAGCGTCGATGCAGGGCACGGCGAGGTCGGGCGAGGGTACGGCTGGACTCAGCGTCGAGTCGCCGTTCGGGTGGAGGTGGTTGCGGTCACCGGGGTGGCCTGGTTCGCCGGCGACGAGGTCACGCGGCGGAGGAGCTTCGGGCATCGACGGTTCCGGTCGTTTCTGGCTGCAAAATAAGCAGGGGAGAAAGGGGAAATGATCAGGGGTGCTCGGGGCTTCCAGATCGATGCAGAGGAGGAGCGGGGGAGGCCTGTACCTCGCGAACTCCGGCGAGCCGAAGCGGCGGAGCTCGAGATCGATCTCGAGCTCGGGCGGCTCTGGAGAGGAACTGGGGGTGCAGGAGGATTATTTGGTGGTGCAGAGGGCGAGTGGTGAGGAGAGGAGAGCTCGGGGAGGTCTTATATAGCCGGGCCAGGGCTTGCCATGGATCCATGCGCCGGCGAGGTCGTTGCCGTTGCCATGGGACACGGGGGCGCGCGTGGGCGTGTCTGGGGTGCTCGTGGGGTTGGTCTAGGGCGAGGGGAGAGAAGAAAGGGAAAGTAGGGGGGCCAGGGCACCGCGCGTGTGAGCGCGCTCACTGGTGCGCTCGGGCGGCCGGTGCGCGTGCGAGCTGGGGCGAGAGGAGGAAGAGGGAGGAGGGGACAGAGGCGTGGTGTGACGCAGACGTTGAGGCGCATCGTCGGGGCGCGCTGGGGAGGCCCGAGGTGGCCGGGAGTGGTTGGCAGGGGGCGGCTACAGTGCCTGGCCGTACTGTAGCGCGCTCTGGAGCGTGCAAATGGCATGCCATGGCATTTTTTTAGGTCAGGTGGGCGCGGCCAAATATGTCTGGTGGCTCTAGGGTGTAGTAAAGAAAGGGGGAGGGGCTTTGGATCCCCTGGGTGGCCACTGGAGTGAGGAGGGAGGTTGAGGGAGAGAGAGACAAGCTGTTGTCCAGGGAGGTAAATGGGGGTGTTTCACCCCTCAATCATTGAGTAATGGACAGGGGAAAGTTGCTGGGGGTAGAAGAGGGCCAGGAGAAGCTGTGGTACAAACTTGAGCCCATGGAGATTAGTGGAAGAGGTCAAAAATGGCATTTTGGAAAAGTGTCAGAAGGTGTTTGATAATGGTTTGGGCAAGTAAATGATTTCCATTTGCCATGAGACTCCACAGGGTGAAATGACACATATAATTAGGGCCTTCGACCAATTTGGAGCTTATTTGGGCAAAGTTGCCAATGCAACTTTTGTAAACCCTAGGAATTAGCAGAAATGAACTTGTGTAGATCTAGTTGAGCAAATCACTTCCCCTTGATGAACCACTTGGTGTAGTGGCCTCATTTGGTCATGTGAACATGCTCACAAAAGTTGGGGTCAAGGAGAGAAAGTTTGTAGTACAAAGTTGTTCAAATTTGATTCTGGTCAGAGAGGGTTTTGGAGCATTTTGGTGAACCAAAATGACATTGATTGACATGAGGCTTTGCAAGGTGATCACAATATGCATTTGTGACTTGCTGGATTTTCCTTGGATTTTTATGAAAATATTTCCTTTATAAATATTTCAAATCCTTGAAATGGGCAGAAATGGTTTTGGGAGGTTTTGTCCAATATTTTGAACATGACCATGTGTTCAAACTCTTATATATGGAAGATATATGTCCACTGAGTTTCCCTGATTTTTGTCAAATATTTTTGAAACAATAAAATAATTTTTCCCTATTAAACACCATTTCCGGTCTTAATAAAAAGCTTTTAAATAAAATAGGAAAATAACTTTTAAAATTATATTTTTGTGGTTTATGGGAATCCTATATCTAATAGGTTTCCAATATACTCTTTGAAATATTTTTCATACCCCAAATCAAGTACTTGTAGTGCAAACTTCAATTCAGGGTTTTTTGGAAAACTAATTTTTGAATATACTTTTTGGCCAAATTATTTTTGTAAGAAAATACTATATTGCACTATACACATGGTATGATCATTGGGCAGAAGTTTGGAGCAAAGGGATGAAGTATATAAGGTGGAGTAGTTGACTTTAAAGAGCACTTGAAAATCACAGAGAGAAAACCAACACCAAAATAAAAAGCCAAATAATGCAAAAAAATGTAGGTCCAAATTTTCATGCTTTATTAATGCAAATGACATGTTACAAAATGCAGGGTGTGACAAAATCCTTGCGTATATCCGGTAGAATTAGCACTAGGGCCGTAGTCAGACATTTCTTCAACTCCTGAAAACTGGCCTCGCATTCTTCTGTCCATTTGAACTTAGTGTCCTTCTTCAACAACTCCGTCATGGGCTTCGCAATTTTAGAGAAATTCTCAATAAATATCCGATAGTATCCCGCAAGTCCAAGAAAATTGCGGATTTCTCCAACTGTGGTGGGTGATATCCAATCTGTGACTGACTTAACCTTGGTGGGGTCTACTGCTATACCTTCTCGTGATATAACATGTCCAAGGAATCCAACTTCCTTCAACCAAAACTCGCATTTTCTGAACTTGGCATACAACTGATGTTCCCTCAGCTTCTCGAGCACTAAACGCAAATGCTCCTTGTGCTCCTCTTCAGTCTTTGAGTATACCAAGATATCATCAATGAACACCACAATGAACTTATTCAAAAACTCCATAAACACCTTATTCATCATACTCATGAAGTAGGCAGGGGCGTCAGTCAATCCAAATGACATAACCGTACACTCATACAGCCCGTACCTGGTGGTGAAAGCTGTCTTAGGTATATCCTTCTCGTGAATCTTCAGCTGGTGGTATCCTGATCGCAGATCGATCTTTGAAAATACTTTAGCTCCTTGCAACTGATCAAACAAGTCATTGATCATTGGCTGTGGGTACTTGTTCTTGATCGTCACTTAATTCAATGCTTGATAATCAACAACCATTCTTAAAGATCCATCCTTCTTCTCAACCAAGAGCACTGGGGCTCCCCACGGTGATGAACTTCTTCAGATGTAACCTTTCTCCAATAACTCCTTAATCTACTTCTTGATCTCCTCTAGATCATTTGCGGGCATCCGGTAGGGTCTCTTTGATATAGGTCCGGTGCCTGGCAATAGTTCTATCAAGAACTCAATGTCTCGATCTGGTGGCATGCCTGGTAACTCTTCTGGAAACACATCCGGGTAATCCTTCACAACAGGCACTTCCTCCTGAACAACTCCTGAGAGGGAATTTGCTTGAGTCCTCCTTGGCAAATGCCTGGATACATACTTGATCCTTTTTCCCTCCAGGGTGGTGAGTAGAATAGACCTACTAGCGCAGTCAATGTTTCCTCCATACTTCGATAACCAATCCATGCCTAATATGATGTCCAATCCTTGCGACTCCAAAATTATTAGGTCTGAGGGGAATACATGGCTCCCGATGGTTAAAGGTATCCGATCGCACCATCGGCTGGCCATGTACTCTGCACCTGGTGAGCTCACTAGCATGGGTGTCCTAAGGGCTAGGGTTGGAAACTTAAACTTGTCCACAAATCCCCTTGATATGTATGAATGCGATGCACCAGTATCGAAAAGAACGAGAGCGGTAAAAGACTTAACCAAAAATTTACTGATAACTGCGTCTGGCTGCTCTTCAACCTCCTCCACGCTCACGTGGTTCACTTGTCCTTTGTTAAATTCCCAGAGCTCCCATTACCATTTCCGGTCTTCGCTTCAGGGCACTCAGTGGCATAGTGTCCAGTCTTCCCGCACTTGAAACAAGTAATGTGACTTAGGTCCCACTTGGCGGGTGTGGCTGGATTGGAGCGGTTCTGATTGTTAGTTGCTCCATTCCCATTCCCATTCTTGGGGACATTATGATTATGAGAACTTCCTCCATTGTGAGTGTGGCCTCCATGGTTATGGGTAAATCCTCCCGAGTTCGGGGTAAAACGAGGCTTCTGCTGAGCTCCTGAATTGTACTTCCCTTGTCCATACTCCCTCATGCGGCTCTCTATCTGCTGCTGCTTCCCTTTAATCATGAGAGCTTTATCTACCAACTCCTGGTAGTTGTTAAATGTTGCCACCATCAACTGCATACTCATCTCATCGTTCAGCCCTTCCATAAACTTCTCCTGCTTCGCGACATTTGTGGCCACATCATCTGGGGCATAGTGAGATAACTTGCTAAACTCATCCACGTACTACCCCACAGTACGATTCCCTTGGCGTAAGTTGCGAAACTCACGCTTCTTCATGCTCATAGCTCCAGTTGAGACATGGGATGTGCGGAATGCTTGCTGAAACTGCTCCCAAGTAACATTGGCTATAGGGAATGTGGGTGTGTAATTCTCCCACCATGAGGCTGCTGGTCCATCCAATTGATGTGCGGCAAAGCGCACCTTCTCAGCATCTGTGCGACCTGCGGTGGTCATCTCCCTTCCAATCCTGTGTAGCCAATCATCAACAACTATCGGCTCGGTGCTACTGGAAAACACCGGCGGCTGCAACCTCAGAAAACGGGCTAAGTTGTCAACTAGAGGTGGTGGCGGTGGGTTGTTGTTGTTGTTGCCTTGGTTCTGAACTAACAACTGCATCAAGGCATTCTGCTGCTGGATCAACTGAGTGAGCTCCGGTGGGAAGACAAATCCGGTATCACATCTCGGAGGCATCTGATGGGTTTAGAGGGAAGAGATTAGAATAGAATGAGGTCTTGTGGGCAAGCACTACCCATATGCACATGAGACAAACACAATCGTATCATATCACTCAATCAATCAAGCAAGGGCATACAATCGATCTAACTATCGTTACAGTGCTTAGACTATACTATATACATGGGGGAAATACTACTTGATCATATGGTGGTCTACTAGAAGTTTTGATCGGTGGAAGACTCCATGATATCGGCTCCAGCTTCGTCTTCACAGTCATCATCACTACTGTCGGGATCGGAGTCGGTGTCATTGATGATGATGTAGTCTTCAGAACGAATCTCCTTGGGTTCGTCGTCATCTCCTCCTGGTGCGGGGTCTCCCAGGAATAGTCCGAGCTTCTTTATCAGGTCGTCATTCTTCTCCAATAGTATTGCGATTTCGTCCTCATATCCGTCGCGTGTAGACTTGAGTTCCTCCTCTAGCTCCATGTTCCTAGTCATAGCCTTCTTCAAATCTATCATGCTAGCGCACATCTGGTTCTCCTGGCGTCGAATGTGCTGGATTAACTCCTGGATGAAAGCTGCAATGGATCTGTCCTTCCTGGTACTGAACATCTCCCATTGCTCATCTCGGCGCCCACATATCTGGTAGATAGTGTCCTTTAGCTCATGTTTCTAGACTTCTCCAATACGTCCCATAGCAATGTGGACTGCCATGCTCTTACCTAGACTCCATGTTGGTGCATCAAAGGAAAACTCTCTGGGCTCAGTGACTGGCATGAAAGTCCTTCCTGGAACTTGAACTCGAATCATCCAGCACTCCTCTTCTGGTAAAGTGGCAGTGTAGGTCCCAGTGAAGCTTGGTATTCCGATGTTCAGGTACCTAGTGACTTCCTTCAAGTGTCGTCCAAAAGGTGTGTCTTCATCCGGTTGTGCAAACTTGTTCCTTGAGTCCGCCATCCTAAAGGATAGAAAATGGAGAGGAGTAAGAAATGAGTAGAGAAGAGTGACCTATGGCTCATCTTAGTGGTCGTGTCCTACATTCAGCGTGTGCTCTGATACCATCTTGTAGCGACCAGACCTCAGACGGTCAAGTCTCTGTGCTTCAGTGTCATCCCTGGATCGGTAATGCTGACACACACAGTACTCGAAGGATTTATAACAGACTAGCAATCACACACTTATTACATCTATAGTCTCCAAAGAGAACTTATTACAATAAATATGGCTTAAGGCCATCTAAAAAAGATAACAGCGGAAGGCTTGGAAGATGAAGTGAGTCCATCAACTCCAACGGCATAGCTGAGTGCACGATAACGGCCTAGAGAACCTTACTCTTCGTCTGAAAAGTCTGCAATATGATACGTTGTAGCCCGAAAACGGGTCAGCACATGGAATATGCTGGCATAGTAACACAGTAAAGTAATGAATAGATATTTGCTATCACTACATGCATATATGGCTGGTGGAGGCTGTATGGTTAATATGTTTTGCGAAAAGCCAATTTTTTCCGACAATAAAGGAATATATTTTATTTAACTATCATGGTAGTTGAACAACATTGAGAAGGTTCCTCCAACTCAAATCCCAATTAAAAGTAATTATCAACCCAACAAAATTATATTTGGAGTGATGAGATCCATATGATAATCCAAGAACCAGATACTCAAGATGTCCATAACCGGGGACACGGCTAACCATGATTAGTTTGTACACTCTGCAGAGGTTTGTGCACTTTTCCCCACAAGACTCGATCTCCTCCGTTGGATTTCTCACACCACATGGTGTTTGAGAAACGGATGACCGAGACACAGTCTTTCAGAAGCATTACTCTAACCCCGGGTAGATAGTACCAACCTACATCCCCTACATATGCTAGCCTACCACTGGAAGAGGTCATGCAACATACTCAACTATGCTAGAGCCCATAATAGCTTGTGGCTGCACATGGAAGTTTCTAGCATGAATAACCTTATGATCCCTTTGAGCCTGGGTGGCGGACCGTAGGATGATCACACGGGTACTCCGGGATATCCTAGGACAACACTGGATTCTCCAGGTGACCACAAGCAATCCACCCAGATGTGTATTAAAGTTGCCACCTTAAGTACCATTAATTAACAATCTCACATCTGTCATCGATTCACTCACCCAAACCACGTCTACGAGCATAGCATAACAATATAAGCATAACGTAGAAGTAACTCCCAAGGGTTTGATAGTAAACAGGGCAATAGGTTCTACCTCAACAACTACTTCCCAATACCCACAAGTTAACCACATCCTAATCATGCAATGTTTGATGATTGATACTAATGCATAAAAACTAGGTATGAAAAGAGTATGATCAATGTGTTACTTGCCTTGCTGACGATCTGCAAAACCTAGAGACTCGTAGTAGCACGCTCCGCACTCCAGGAACTCTATCGCAAACAAACAATAGCATACATAAGCAATCAATCATAGATGCACGGGTAAAACTCAAATAAGAAGATCGAATCCCAAAAACACAACTAAAGAGATTCGATCTGCAAAAAGGAATCAAAACAAATGGAGCAACGAAACTCAAACTATGAAAGAAACAAGACCCATTTACTAATCTGGACTAAAGTCAAATTTTACAGTACCAAAATCTTGTTCAAGTTGGTTAAACAGAAAGAGGGTTTCGAGACGAAGATCTAGACGCTTGTTTCACCTGATTTGGATAAACGAGCGAAAAGATATACCAAATCAAAGATTTGGGCTGGAATCGCGATCGAAAATAATCGCGGAAAAACCCTGGGAAAAGAAAAACTGACGAACAGGCTAATGAACGAACGTTCGCTGCCTGCGGCTAACGGATGAACAGCGTTCGTTAAAATGAACGACGGACGAACGTCCGCTATTTAATCGAACCGAGAAGAACCGAACGAACCGATCTAAAAAAACAGAACTAGGTTTTTTTTTAAACTGGGATTTTACCTAAAAACCAAAAAAACCAAACGGCTTGGGATCGGATCGACGGCGGCGGCTCCGGCGGCTTCTGCGGCGGCGCGGCGAGGCAGCGGCGGGCGGCGGAGGGCGACGCGCGGCGGCGCGGCGGCGCGGCAGCGGCACAGCAGCAGGTGGCGGCGGCATGTGGCGGCGTGCGACAGCGGCGGGGCGACGGCTTGCGGGCGACGGCGGCTGGCGACTTGGGGCTCCAGGGGGGTCTGGGGTCGGCTTTTAAGGAGGGGAGGGGAGGCGGCTTCCAGCAGGGGGCGGGGAGGCGTGGCCGAGTCGGCCACTGCGGGGGCGGCGGGTGGCTCGCGGTCTCCGCGAGGAAGACGGTGGCGCGGGGCGGCTGGGCCAACTTGGCCTCGGCCTAGTTCGGTCCGGCGGGAATTTTTTTAAACATATTCCGCCGAAAACAAATCCTAGAAAAATAAATAAAAATCTAAAAATACGAAAACAAATTTTCATCGTCTAAATAAAATATTTAGAACAGGGTGAACATTTTCTTGGCCTAAAATGCAATTTTGAAAAATGCATATTTTTTCTAATTTAAATAAAATAGAAAAAAATCCAAATAAAATATATTATTTGACTTTGGTATTTTCCCCCCAATATTTCATTTATTTTGGAGAAGTCATATTATCTCCTCTCATATATTTTTAATATGAAATATTTTTGGAGAGAAAAATAATTAAAACCAAAGTGATCCTTGTTTCGATATTTGATAAAAATTCAAATATGAAAACGGTGAAATCTCCAACTCTCTCCATGGGTCCTTGAGTTGCTTAGAATTTCGGGGATCACAAAAACGAAATGCAATAAAATATGATATGCATGAATGACCTATGTATAACATTCCAAATTGGAAATTTGGGATGTTACATTGACGCGGCGCAGATCACCCGCGGCCGGGGGGCGGTCACGAGTGCCCTGGAAGTTGGCGACGAAGCGGTCGCGCATCTCGTCCCAGGAGGAGATCGAGCCTGGAGGCAGGTTCAGGAGCCACGAACGAGCGCCGTCTTTGAGCGCCATGGGGAACCAGTTCACCATGACTTTCTCGTCGCCATTGGCCGCCTTGATGCTCAGCTCGTAGAGCTGCAGGAACTCCGCGGGGTCGGGGGTGCCGTCGTAGCGCGGAGGCAGGTCTGGCTCGAACTTGCCCGGCCAGGCGACACTACGTAGCTCGGGGGTGAAGGCGCGGCAACCGGCCATGGTCACCGGGGCCCGTCTTGGAGGTGGAGCTTGGTCTTGGCGCCCGCGCGCTGCCACGGCAAGCGGCCCGGGGCCCTGTCGCAGCAAGCGATCCTGATGTGGTGGTGCGGGGAGCGGTGGAGCGTTCTCTTGCGGGCGAGGGACTTCTTGGCAGCTTCCTTCTTCACGCACGGGCGCCGAACGCGGTGGGTCGCGCCATGGAGCCGCGCGCCTTGGCGCCAGGGCGCCGTCTTGGTGCAGAGGTGGTGGAGGCGCTCCGTGAGCTAAGTCGCCTGTAGCTGACGGTGGACGAGGCAGCGAGAGGGACGGTACAGGGAGCCCCCTGCGGCACTGACGAGCTCGGCGATGCGGTCCAGCCAGTCCTTGTAGAGGTCGTCGATGGGGCGGTAGCGCAGGAGCTTGCGTGCCATGCACAGCGCGGCCTGTGCGTCCATGGGAGCACGACGAGCGTGGGATGACGAACCGGCCGGGGTCAGCGATGGACTGGCGGTGCGGCCGTCCCGCCGCACCGAGGGGTGCAGCGAGGATGCTTGCTACTCGTTCCCCGCCGGGCCGGTGGCGGCGTTGGCGGCAGGCGACAGAGAACGACGATGTGGCCCGCCGACGGGAGCCGTCTAGGCGACGTGGGTGGCGAGGGCAGACCTGCGCTCAGCGCGGGCTCGGCGGGCGTCCGCCATCGATGCGACAAAGCGATGGGACGCGGATCAACGGAAGGAGAACTCCGGCGCACCCCTACCTGGCGCGCCAAATGTCGGATTTCGGGTTCCGGGTTCCGGCATTACCCTTAAGGTTCGAACTCTGGGGTGCGTGCAAAGATCTCTTCCTCACAGATCATGCCCTCACACGCTCCGCAATCTCTAGGCTAGATCGACGAACTCGCAACACAAGGGACACAAGATTTATACTGGTTCGGGCAACCGTTGTGGTGTAATACCCTACTCTAGTGTGGTGGTGGTGGATTGCCTCTTGGGCTAAGGATGAACAGTACAAGGGGAAGAACAGCCTCCTGAGGCGAGGTGTTCTTGTGCTTGGCGAACTTGAGGGTGTGAGGATTCGATCTCGATCTGTTCGATCTGCCCAGGCTCAGGATGAGTTGCCTTCTACTGTGGTGGCTAGCCCTATTTATAGAGGCCCTGGTCCTCTTCCCAAATATTGAGCGGGAAGGGATCCCACAACGGCCAATTGAAAGGGGACAGCTAGTACAGCTTATCCTGACAAAAGTAGTCTTCGCCTGCCAATGGCTCTGGTGGTGACGCCGTCTTGGGCTCCACGATGACATCTGTCTTGCCGTCCTGCTGGTCTTGGTCTCGTTGCACCAATATGGAAACCTTTGCTGGACGCCTTGGTACTCCTCGCCTGCGCTTGCCTCCTTAGCACCAAAGAGGAAACAAGGACACTATGCGCGCTGGCGCCCACCTGGCGCCCGCCTGGTCTCGATCGTCATGGCTCACGTCACTGGAACCTCGCGAGGTTTGCCTTGCCTTGATCTCTCCACCCCTCGCGATCCAGCCTGGTGAGGCCGCTCCCGAGGAGGTCTTGTGTCGTCCGCCTCGCGAGGCTTGGCCCCTCGCGAGGGTCTTGAAAGCTTGTTGGTGAAGATGGGCCGTACAGGCCCGCTTGCAGAGCCACGCCGCGGGCCGCAGGCACGCAAGTCTGGGGACCCCCGTTCCCAGGACGCCGACACATGCTAGTGGAGTAGTTGTGAATTTGAGAGATACTTGTGTTAAAGTTTGTGATTCCCGTAGCATGCACGTATGGTGAACCGTTATGTGATGAAGTCGGAGCATGATTTATTTTGTGATTGCCTTCCTTATGAGTGGCGGTCGGGGACGAGCGATGGTCTTTTCCTACCGATCTATCCCCCTAGGAGCATGCGCGTAGTACTTCGTTTCAATGACTAATAGATTTTTGCAATAAGTATATGAGTTCTTTCTGACTAATGTTGAGTCCATGGATTATACGCACTCTCACCCTTCCACCATTGCTAGCCTCTCTAGTATCGCGCAACTTTCGCCGGTACTATACACCCACCATATACCTTCCTCAAAACAGCCACCATACCTACCTATTATGGCATTTCCATAGCCATTCCGAGATATATTGCCATGCAACTTTCTGCCGTTCCATTTATTATGACACGCTCCATCATTGTCATATTGCTTTGCATGATCATGTAGTTGACATCGTATTTGTGTCAAAGCCACCATTCATAATTCTTTCATACATGTCACTCTTGAGTCATTGCACATCCCGGTACACCGCCGGAGGCATTCATATAGAGTCATATTTTGTTCTAAGTATTGAGTTGTAATTCTTGAGTTGTAAGTAAATAAAAGTGTGATGATCATCATTATTAGAGCATTGTCCCAGTGAGGAAAGGATGATGGAGACTATGATTCCCCCACAAGTCGGGTTGAGACTCCGGACGAAAATAAAATAAAAAAGAGGCCAAAAAAAGAGAGGGCCCCAAAAAAGAGAAAACAAAAAAGAGAGAAAAAGAGAGAAGGGGCAATGCTACTATCCTTTTACCACACTTGTGCTTCAAAGTAGCACCATGATGTTCATGATAGAAAGTCTCCTATGTTGTCACTTTCATATACTAGTGGGAATTTTCATTATAGAATTTGGCTATATTCCAATGATGGGCTTCCTCAAATGCCCTAGGTCTTCATGAGCAAGCAAGTTGGATGCACAGCCACTTAGTTTCTTTTTGAGCTTTCCTATAATTATAGCTCTAGTGCATCCATTGCATGGCAATCCCTACTCACTCACATTGATATGTATTGATGGGCATCTCCACAGCCCGTTAATATGCCTAGTTGATGTGAGACTATCTTCTCATTTTGTCTTCTCCACAACCACCATTCTATTCCACCTATAGTGCTATGTCCATGGCTCACGCTCATGTATTGCGTGAAAGTTGAAAAAGTTTGAGAATACTAAAGTATGAAACAATTGCTTGGCTGAAACCGGGGTTGTGCATGATTTAAATATTTTGTGTGATGAAGTGGGCGGAGGTGGAAGCCGTCCGCACCATCCCAGCCGGCTCGGCAATCAAGTTCATCAAGAGCCTCGTGAGTCGGTTCGGGGTCCCTAACCGCATCATCACTGAGAACAGCTCGCAGTTCACTAGGAATCTCTTTAAAACATATTGTTCTAACCTTGGAATGCAGATATGCTACACCTTAGTGGCACACCCCAGTAGCAATGGCCAAGCCGAGCATGCCAATGCGAAGGTCTTGAGAGGCCTAAAAACTAGGACCTTCAAGAAGAAGCTCGAGGCCTGCGGCAGGGGCTGGCACGACGAGCTCTAGTCCGTGGTGTGGTCCATCCGCACCACTGCCACCAAGCCAACAGGCGAGACCCCGTTCTTCCTCGTCTATGGAGCCGAAGCGGTTCTCCCACACGGAGTCAGGCATCGCTCCGCATGGGTCTTGGCGTTTGACGAGGCACGCCAGGATGCCACGTGGGGGATGGACCTCGTGCTGGGGGAGGAACGCCACCGTCAAGCCTCGCTTCAGGTGGCAAGGTACCAGCAGGCGTTGCGGCAGTACTGCCGCAGCGTCCGCTCCAGGACGCTCGAGGTGGGCGATCTCGACCTGAGGCGGGTGCTCTCTAGGTAGGGGCCGCATAAGCTCTCTCCCATGTGGGAGGGCCCGTTTAGGATTGCCCGCGTCTCCAGGCCTGGCGTCGTGCGCCTAGAGACGCAGGATGTTATCCCCATCCAGAACGCCTAGAACATCCAGCATCTCTGGAAGTTCTACCCATGAAGCAAGGCCCAGTGCCTATGAAAGTCTCCGCTTGTGACACTCTCACGTAATAATGAGTGGGGCTGTACACGCCCCGGAGTCTCCGGAGTGCCACCCTCGGACCTCGGGGGCTCCCTCCCACGTCCTAGTGGCATCACTTAGCTCCGTGCTGGTGAGAAGACTAGACTAGGTGCCGTACGCGGCCGTTCATTTTCTTAATGTAGTTGGTTTGCAACCTTTTTAATGAAATTTGAAGTTCTGGCGTTTCTCGATTGTTCAGTTGAGTTCCTTATTTTCTCTACTTCTTCGCTTGGTTCTTTGTTTTGCGCCAGGGAGGACAGCAGTTGCCCGACGCTCTCCCTCGCGCGCCTCGTGCGGGGGCTTGGTAGGTGGGCGCGTGCGCTGGGCTAGCCTAAGCCACAAACACACCTTGCCAAAGACCTATCGCTCTAGAGCTTCGGCTCCCCTGATCTTCGTGAGGCGCCCTCGATTGAGCTCGTGGTTGGCGCCCCCACCTGAGTCCGTGCCCCACGGGTACTGCGACATGGTGCGCTAGGCCATGATTAGCCCATTCATGAGGCCTCGTACAAGGAAGGATGAGGCACCCGACAGACGTCCTAACAAATTCTGCAGCTTTGAGACGCCCCCTGAGGTCAACTGCTCCTGAGTCAGCAACAAAGAGGCCTCACCAGGCGCCAGAGGGCAGGCCCTCACGAGACGGGAAACTACCCTGGGCGCATCCAGCTAAGTTATCCCTCTACGTCTACATGAAGCATGAATCCCATAACACAACACAGGAACAATAAACATAACGCAAGCAGCATGAAAATTACGGTTCATTACACGCCCACGCAGGGGCCCATACTTGTTTCTTGGAATGCAGGAAGAAAGGAAATGACGAGCAAAAGAGGCATGCGCACCCGCAGCGGCTCACGAGGGTTGGCTCCCGGCGCCCCCCCGGACTCAGCCGGAGTCCTCCTCGTGCTCCACCGGGGCACGATGGCGGGACGACCCGCCACCGTCCTCATAGCGAGCCCGACGACATGGCAGCTGGTCGTAGCCACTGCTACTAGAGCTTTCGCCGGAGGAGAAGCTGCCGCCGTTGGGCAAACCGCGGTCGTCGCCAAGGGCAAGTTCGCCCTGAGCCTCGTCACGGCCGTCGCCCGGGCCGAGCTCGTCGTCACCGCCACTGTCCTCGGGGCAGCACCCTGCGCGGCGACCATCTTCCCTAAACACCATCACGAAGAGGGTCGTGACACCATCGTACTTGACGTGAAGGGTGCACCTCCTGCTCAGGCTGCGCGCGCGGGCGAATGTCTGCCAGCCGCGGCCCAGGACTGCGTTGCCCGCGGCAGAGACCTCCACCGCGGCCCAGGAGGCCTTGCTGCAGCAGCCGTCGGCTTGCAGCCAGAAGCCGTCGAGACCTGCGGCCGGCAGCTTGCCGGCAAAGGACCGCGGGAGCTGGAGCCAAGTGCCGGCCGGCTGCTCCGACCACACGACGAACTCCAGGAGCACCTCCGCCGAATGGAAGCGCGGCCGAGGAGGCCGAGTGACCACATCGCGCCTCGCCTCGGTGCAAGGGCTGCCCCGCCTAGACCGGCCCCCACCGCGGGAGGAGGCACCGCCGCGGCAGCCAAGCACGACGCCGGTCCCCGAAGGAGTACGTCAGCGCCCCCGAGGGGCCACGACAGGGGTCGCAGCGTGCTTGCGGCGACGGCCGCGCCCCCTCTTGGGTGATGGTGAGCCGGGCCCCTCCTGGCGAGCCTTCCCTTTCTCCGCGGCCGAGAACCACTTTGTGGGCGCCATGGGTGTCGCAGCAAGACGGCGGAGCAAAGAGGAAGAAGAAGAAGCAGGCGGAGTGGAGAAGGAGATGAGCGACGGGGGCTCCGCCACCGTCCTCATTTATAGCCAGAAGGAGGCCAACCGCCGGCTTCCATGATCGCAGGTAATGATGGTTTTTCTTCTGCATGCAGCATGGTCTCGTCTAGTCGAACGGTTGCCGAGGCAGCATGAGGAAGCGGAGGCTCCTACGTCTCGTCAATCGCCACACGTCGAACAAGGTTGCAGGCGGTTGGGGCCCGCGGTGCTCCGCACTTGCCCCTTGGCTTCGCCTCGAAGCCAAGTTCAAGCACACCTTGGGCCCGGCGGCTACTGTCGGCGTCCTGGGAACGGGGGTACCCAAACTTGCCTGCCAGGCCCACGGCGTGGCTCCACTAACGGCCCGGGACGGCCCAGCTTCAACAAAAACAACAACCCAAGACCCTCGCGAGGAGCCAAGCCTCGCGAGGCGGACGACGCCAAGATCTCCCTGGGGGCGGCCTCGCTAGGCTGGCTCCCTAGGACCGGAGATATCTATGCAAGGGGCACCTCGCGAGGTTCGCCTGACCTGAGCCTTGACGACCAAGCCTAGGCGGGCGCCAGCGGGCGCAGTGTACCAGTTTCCTCGTTGGTGCTAAAGAGGCAGGCGCAGGCGAAGAGTCCCGAGGCATCAGACAAAGTTTTCCATATTGGTGCAACAAGACCAAGACCAGCAGGACGACAGGACGGAGGTCATCATGGAGCCCACGCTGCATCACCACCAGAGGCTTTGGTAGGTGAAGACCACCTTTTGTCAGGATAGCATGTACTAGTTGTCCCCCTTCAAAATTGGCCATTGTGGGATCCCTTCCCGCCTACATTTGCGAAGAGGACCAGGGCCTCTATAAATAGGACTAGCCACCACCATAGGAAGGGGACGGATCATTCGGGTACCCACACATGCACCCGCTCACCGAGCTCAAGCCTCTCCTCCTGAGGCTGTTCATCCATTGTACTTGTTCATCCTCAGCCCGCAAGGCAATCCACCACCAGCACACTGGAGTAGGGTATTACACCACAACGGTGGCCCGAACCAGTATAAACCTCTGTGTCTCGTGTTCTTTGGGTTCGTCGAGCTAGGCCGTGAGATCATTGAGTGAGCGAACTAGGGAGAGAGAGTTCTTTGTGCGCACCCCAGAGTTCAAACCTTATAAGGGTTTGCCGAAACCCAGAATCCGACAGAAACAAAGAAAATTCACCTAAGAACCCATCATGGTATGGATTTTGAAGTAAATCTGTACAATTCTGAGAGCGTAACCCATTTTGGTTGCACAAATTGGGAAGCACTTTGCAAGATGTATGGTTTTTATGAAGGTATGCTTGTCACCATGGATCTTGGTGATCCTGACATCGACCAAGACAATATGGACATTTGGGTCCTTGTTGATACGCTTCTCATTCTACTGCTACGTGAGTTTCTCAAACATAGTTATTAAGTAATTTATATTGTTTATTTCAAAATAGTTGACAACTTATTTCCATTGACAGCTTATTTTCATTCTTCAAAGAATGTGTGGAAGATGGTAGACAGAACCTACTACACCGATGGCTCAGAATTAACCTTTCAAGAGAAAAATCATCTGATCGCATTTTGTACTGATCTTGAGAATTACAATATCTATTATCAAACTCCTCCACATTATGGTCAATACGTGCCACTAGTGCATGTGTCGAACTACGGTAACATCCATGGAGATGTGATGGTAAGATTTTTTACTATTACGACATTCGTGCATGTTTTGCATAAATTCTTCTAAAACTGAACTACATTGCTAACTACGAAGTTATTAGTATGTTTTTCAACAGACAATCCCAAAGGATTGTGTGCCTCATCTGATGTTTCGGAATGGTCGCCTTGATGTTTTGAACATACTGCCAGGTTATCCTACGAATCACACCTGTCCATATCGGATTTCTAAAACCGGTGAAGACATGAAAATCAAAGAATGGGAAAAATGTATGGACAGTCGTAAGGAGGTACTTGGAAGCAACATTGTGCGAAAGGCAAGAATTGGAGACAGGATAATCTCCATTCCCCATAATGGAGAGTCAGGGCCTATCTTGTTTTATGCTATTTTACCTAAGAGAAGGTAGTAGGTCCTAGCTAATACTCACGATCATGTGCTAAGAACAACTAAGTAGGATTGGTTAGATGACTATGATGATGATGTGGTATCCAGTAGAAGTTGTATGATCGATGATGATGAGTATGACTTGTTATATTATGATACCAATGTTGAGTTATTTATTATTATGATTGATGATGCATGATGCTAAGTTGTTATATGAGCATGATGAGTTATAATATATATCAGTAGGTGAAATGAACATGGCTTAGATTCAAGTGGAGGCAACATGTGGTGCACATCGAAAGCACTACTAATCCAAACTAGATCAAGTTTGGATTAGAGTAGTACTTTTGACATGCACCACATGTTGCCTCCACTTAAATCTACTCCACGTTCATTTCACCCACTATTATATATAATAACTAATCACGGTCATAAAATCATATGATGAAAGTACTGTATATAAAACCACAACGAAAATAAGCTATATTTTTAAAAATACAGCAAAAGTTAGCAGCATTGCTTTTCAGAAGAAACGCTACTCCTACTTACTACTATCAGTAGCGCTTTCCCAACGAAAGTGCTACTGCTAACTAGGTATAACAGTAGCGCTCCCTTTCCAGCGCTACTGCTACTAGTTAGCTGTAGCGCCTTAGTGGTAGCGCTTGTACAAGCGCTACTCCTAGCTATAAAACAAGCGCTACTACTAGGGTCTTCCCAAGTAGTGATAGGTTTAGACCTGCTAATGGCCCAAGATGATTATAGGCCCATGTTTTGGCCCATATGAGTAACGGGCCGGCCTGAAGACGGACAACACTGAGATCCACTGAACCTTCCGGCCTAAATTACAACATACTGACCAAAGAATAAACCTAGACTATACAGTAAAGAAATTACGGCATATTACATCCACTGGGAATGAAAGTTCGCTACCGGTGATAATAAAGCGCAACGTGACCGCAGATTACATACACTGGGTATCAAAGGTGGCCACGAGTGCTGTAACACCCACGATGCGGCTATATCTCCCACGTGTCGAGGCACGACTTAGAGGCATAACCGCATAGTGGTTTTGTCGCAAGAAGGGTCATCTTCACACAATCCCATGTAATGAACAAGAATGGGATAAAGAGTTGGCTTACAATCGCCACTTCACACAATACATAAATATAATTCATACATCATCCAAAATACACACATGGACCGACTACGGTCAAGATCCAAATGAAAATAAGATAACCCCAAATGCTAGATCCCCGATCGTCCCAACTGGGCTCCACTACTGATCATCAGGAAAAGACACATAGTAACGACCACGTTCCTTATCGAACTCCCACTTGAGATCGATCCCATCATCTGCACTGGCATCGTCGGCACCTGCAACTATTTTGGTAGAATCTGTGAGTCACGAGGACTCAGCAATCTCACACCCGCGAGATCAAGACTATTTAAGCTTATAGGAAAGGATGGTGTAGTGAGGTGGAGCTGCAGCGGCAGTAAGCATATATGGTGGCTAACATACGCAAATGAGAGCGAGGAGAGAAGCAACGGAACGGTCGTCATCTAGCAATGGCCAAGAAGTGATCCTGAACTCCTACTTACGTCATACATAACTCAAACCGTGTTCACTTCCCGGACTCCGCCGAGAAGAGACCATCACGGCTACTCACACAGTTGACGTATTTTAATTGGGTCAAGTGACAAGTTCTCTACAACCGGACATTAACAAATTCCCATCTGCCTCATAACCGTGGGCACGGCTTTCGAAAGATAATACCCTGCAGGGTGTCCCAACTTAGCCCATCATAAGCTCTCACGGTCAACGAAGGATAAACCTTCTCCCGGAAAGACCCGATCAGTCTCGGAATCCCGGTTTACAAGACATTTCGACAATGGTAAAACAAGACCAGCAAGGCCGCCCGAATGTGCCGACAAATCCCGATAGGAGCTGCACATATCTCGTTCTTAGGGCACACCGGATAAGTCAAGCTACGAGTAAAACCAGACCTCGAGTTTCCCCGAGGTGGCCCTGGAGGCTGCTCGGTTCGGACCAACACTCGAAGGAGCACTGGCCCGGGGGTGTTAAAATAAAGATGACCCTCGGGCTCGCAAAAACCCGGGGGAAAAGGCTTAGGTGGCAAATGGTAAAACCAAGGTTGGGCCTTGCTGGAGGAGTTTTATTCAAGGCGAACTATCAAGGGGGCCCCACAAATCACTCGATCGCGTAAGGAACGCAAACTCAAGGAACATAATACCGGTATAACAGAAACTAGGGCGGCAAGAGTGGAATAAAACACCAGGCATAAGGCCGAGCCTTCCACCCTTTACAAACTATATAGATGCATTAATTAAATAAGAGATATTGTGATATCCCAACATATCCATGTTCCGACATGGAACAAACTTCAACTTCACCTGCAACTAGCAATGCTATAAGAGGGGCTGAGCAAAAGCGGTAACATAGCCAAACAACGGTTTGCTAGGAAAGGATGGTTAGGGGCTGACATGGCAATATGGGAGACATGATATAGCAAGTGATAGGTAACACGGCATGGCAATAGAGCGAACAACTAGCAAAGCAAAGATAGAAGTGATTTCGAGGGGTGGTCATCTTGCCTGCAAGGTTCTCAGAGTTGACGAAAGCTTGATCCTCGTAAGCGTACTCGACAGGTTCCTTGTTCACGAACTCGTCTCCCGGCTCTACCCAAGACAAGAACACAAGCAACGGAACCACAATCAAT
This sequence comes from Triticum aestivum, assembly GCF_018294505.1. NCBI lineage: Eukaryota > Viridiplantae > Streptophyta > Magnoliopsida > Poales > Poaceae > Triticum > Triticum aestivum. The sequence goes on from NC_057805.1 coordinate 275,164,972, forward strand.
CACGAGAAATGCACAGGGTGAAATGATTTCCATTTGCCATGAGACTCCACAGGGTGAAATGACACATATAATTAGGGCCTTCGACCAATTTGGAGCTTATTTGGGCAAAGTTGCCAATGCAACTTTTGTAAACCCTAGGAATTAGCAGAAATGAACTTGTGTAGATCTAGTTGAGCAAATCACTTCCCCTTGATGAACCACTTGGTGTAGTGGCCTCATTTGGTCATGTGAACATGCTCACAAAAGTTGGGGTCAAGGAGAGAAAGTTTGTAGTACAAAGTTGTTCAAATTTGATTCTGGTCAGAGAGGGTTTTGGAGCATTTTGGTGAACCAAAATGACATTGATTGACATGAGGCTTTGCAAGGTGATCACAATATGCATTTGTGACTTGCTGGATTTTCCTTGGATTTTTATGAAAATATTTCCTTTAGAAATATTTCAAATCCTTGAAATGGGCAGAAATGGTTTTGGGAGGTTTTGTCCAATATTTTGAACATGACCATGTGTTCAAACTCTTATATATGGAAGATATATGTCCACTGAGTTTCCCTGATTTTTGTCAAATATTTTTGAAACAATAAAATAATTTTTCCCTATTAAACACCATTTCCGGTCTTAATAAAAAGCTTTTAAATAAAATAGGAAAATGACTTTTAAAATTATATTTTTGTGGTTTATGGGAATCCTATATCTAATAGGTTTCCAATATACTCTTTGAAATATTTTTCATACCCCAAATCAAGTACTTGTAGTGCAAACTTCAATTCAGGGTTTTTTGGAAAACTAATTTTTGAATATACTTTTTGGCCAAATTATTTTTGTAAGAAAATACTATATTGCACTATACACATGGTATGATCATTGGGCAGAAGTTTGGAGCAAAGGGATGAAGTATATAAGGTGGAGTAGTTGACTTTAAAGAGCACTTGAAAATCACAGAGAGAAAACCAACTCCAAAATAAAAAGCCAAATAATGCAAAAAAATGTTGGTCCAAATTTTCATGCTTTATTAATGCAAATGACATGTTACAAAATGCAGGGTGTGACAAAATCCTTGCGTATATCCGGTAGAATTAGCACTAGGGCCGTAGTCAGACATTTCTTCAACTCCTGAAAACTGGCCTCGCATTCTTTTGTCCATTTGAACTTAGTGTCCTTCTTCAACAACTCCGTCATGGGCTTCGCAATTTTAGAGAAATTCTCAATAAATATCCGATAGTATCCCGCAAGTCCAAGAAAATTGCGGATTTCTCCAACTGTGGTGGGTGATATCCAATCTGTGACTGACTTAACCTTGGTGGGGTCTACTGCTATACCTTCTCGTGATATAACATGTCCAAGGAATCCAACTTCCTTCAACCAAAACTCGCATTTTCTGAACTTGGCATACAACTGATGTTCCCTCAGCTTCTCGAGCACTAAACGCAAATGCTCCTTGTGCTCCTCTTCAGTCTTTGAGTATACCAAGATATCATCAATGAACACCACAATGAACTTATTCAAAAACTCCATAAACACCTTATTCATCATACTCATGAAGTAGGCAGGAGCGTCAGTCAATCCAAATGACATAACCGTACACTCATACAGCCTGTACCTGGTGGTGAAAGCTGTCTTAGGTATATCCTTCTCGTGAATCTTCAGCTGGTGGTATCCTGATCGCAGATCGATCTTTGAAAATACTTTAGCTCCTTGCAACTGATCAAACAAGTCATTGATCATTGGCTGTGGGTACTTGTTCTTGATCGTCACTTAATTCAATGCTTGATAATCAACAACCATTCTTAAAGATCCATCCTTCTTCTCAACCAAGAGCACTGGGGCTCCCCACGGTGATGAACTTCTTCAGATGTAACCTTTCTCCAATAACTCCTTAATCTACTTCTTGATCTCCTCTAGATCATTTGCGGGCATCCGGTAGGGTCTCTTTGATATAGGTCCGGTGCCTGGCAATAGTTCTATCAAGAACTCAATGTCTCGATCTGGTGGCATGCCTGGTAACTCTTCTGGAAACACATCCGGGTAATCCTTCACAACAGGCACTTCCTCCTGAACAACTCCTGAGAGGGAATTTGCTTGAGTCCTCCTTGGCAAATGCCTGGATACATACTTGATCCTTTTTCCCTCCAGGGTGGTGAGTAGAATAGACCTACTAGCGCAGTCAATGTTTCCTCCATACTTCGATAACCAATCCATGCCTAATATGATGTCCAATCCTTGCGACTCCAAAATTATTAGGTCTGAGGGGAATACATGGCTCCCGATGGTTAAAGGTATCCGATCGCACCATCGGCTGGCCATGTACTCTGCACCTGGTGAGCTCACTAGCATGGGTGTCCTAAGGGCTAGGGTTGGAAACTTAAACTTGTCCACAAATCCCCTTGATATGTATGAATGCGATGCACCAGTATCGAAAAGAACGAGAGCGGTAAAAGACTTAACCAAAAATTTACTGATAACTGCGTCTGGCTGCTCTTCAACCTCCTCCACGCTCACGTGGTTCACTTGTCCTTTGTTAAATTCCCAGAGCTCCCATTACCATTTCCGGTCTTCGCTTCAGGGCACTCAGTGGCATAGTGTCCAGTCTTCCCGCACTTGAAACAAGTAATGTGACTTAGGTCCCACTTGGCGGGTGTGGCTGGATTGGAGCGGTTCTGATTGTTAGTTGCTCCATTCCCATTCCCATTCTTGGGGACATTATGATTATGAGAACTTCCTCCATTGTGAGTGTGGCCTCCATGGTTATGGGTAAATCCTCCCGAGTTCGGGGTAAAACGAGGCTTCTGCTGAGCTCCTGAATTGTACTTCCCTTGTCCATACTCCCTCATGCGGCTCTCTATCTGCTGCTGCTTCCCTTTAATCATGAGAGCTTTATCTACCAACTCCTGGTAGTTGTTAAATGTTGCCACCATCAACTGCATACTCATCTCATCGTTCAGCCCTTCCATAAACTTCTCCTGCTTCGCGACATTTGTGGCCACATCATCTGGGGCATAGTGAGATAACTTGCTAAACTCATCCACGTACTACCCCACAGTACGATTCCCTTGGCGTAAGTTGCGAAACTCACGCTTCTTCATGCTCATAGCTCCAGTTGAGACATGGGATGTGCGGAATGCTTGCTGAAACTGCTCCCAAGTAACATTGGCTATAGGGAATGTGGGTGTGTAATTCTCCCACCATGAGGCTGCTGGTCCATCCAATTGATGTGCGGCAAAGCGCACCTTCTCAGCATCTGTGCGACCTGCGGTGGTCATCTCCCTTCCAATCCTGTGTAGCCAATCATCAACAACTATCGGCTCGGTGCTACTGGAAAACACCGGCGGCTGCAACCTCAGAAAACGGGCTAAGTTGTCAACTAGAGGTGGTGGCGGTGGGTTGTTGTTGTTGTTGCCTTGGTTCTGAACTAACAACTGCATCAAGGCATTCTGCTGCTGGATCAACTGAGTGAGCTCCGGTGGGAAGACAAATCCGGTATCACATCTCGGAGGCATCTGATGGGTTTAGAGGGAAGAGATTAGAATAGAATGAGGTCTTGTGGGCAAGCACTACCCATATGCACATGAGACAAACACAATCGTATCATATCACTCAATCAATCAAGCAAGGGCATACAATCGATCTAACTATCGTTACAGTGCTTAGACTATACTATATACATGGGGGAAATACTACTTGATCATATGGTGGTCTACTAGAAGTTTTGATCGGTGGAAGACTCCATGATATCGGCTCCAGCTTCGTCTTCACAGTCATCATCACTACTGTCGGGATCGGAGTCGGTGTCATTGATGATGATGTAGTCTTCAGAACGAATCTCCTTGGGTTCGTCGTCATCTCCTCCTGGTGCGGGGTCTCCCAGGAATAGTCCGAGCTTCTTTATCAGGTCGTCATTCTTCTCCAATAGTATTGCGATTTCGTCCTCATATCCGTCGCGTGTAGACTTGAGTTCCTCCTCTAGCTCCATGTTCCTAGTCATAGCCTTCTTCAAATCTATCATGCTAGCGCACATCTGGTTCTCCTGGCGTCGAATGTGCTGGATTAACTCCTGGATGAAAGCTGCAATGGATCTGTCCTTCCTGGTACTGAACATCTCCCATTGCTCATCTCGGCGCCCACATATCTGGTAGATAGTGTCCTTTAGCTCATGTTTCTAGACTTCTCCAATACGTCCCATAGCAATGTGGACTGCCATGCTCTTACCTAGACTCCATGTTGGTGCATCAAAGGAAAACTCTCTGGGCTCAGTGACTGGCATGAAAGTCCTTCCTGGAACTTGAACTCGAATCATCCAGCACTCCTCTTCTGGTAAAGTGGCAGTGTAGGTCCCAGTGAAGCTTGGTATTCCGATGTTCAGGTACCTAGTGACTTCCTTCAAGTGTCGTCCAAAAGGTGTGTCTTCATCCGGTTGTGCAAACTTGTTCCTTGAGTCCGCCATCCTAAAGGATAGAAAATGGAGAGGAGTAAGAAATGAGTAGAGAAGAGTGACCTATGGCTCATCTTAGTGGTCGTGTCCTACATTCAGCGTGTGCTCTGATACCATCTTGTAGCGACCAGACCTCAGACGGTCAAGTCTCTGTGCTTCAGTGTCATCCCTGGATCGGTAATGCTGACACACACAGTACTCGAAGGATTTATAACAGACTAGCAATCACACACTTATTACATCTATAGTCTCCAAAGAGAACTTATTACAATAAATATGGCTTAAGGCCATCTAAAAAAGATAACAGCGGAAGGCTTGGAAGATGAAGTGAGTCCATCAACTCCAACGGCATAGCTGAGTGCACGATAACGGCCTAGAGAACCTTACTCTTCGTCTGAAAAGTCTGCAATATGATACGTTGTAGCCCGAAAACGGGTCAGCACATGGAATATGCTGGCATAGTAACACAGTAAAGTAATGAATAGATATTTGCTATCACTACATGCATATATGGCTGGTGGAGGCTGTATGGTTAATATGTTTTGCGAAAAGCCAATTTTTTCCGACAATAAAGGAATATATTTTATTTAACTATCATGGTAGTTGAACAACATTGAGAAGGTTCCTCCAACTCAAATCCCAATTAAAAGTAATTATCAACCCAACAAAATTATATTTGGAGTGATGAGATCCATATGATAATCCAAGAACCAGATACTCAAGATGTCCATAACCGGGGACACGGCTAACCATGATTAGTTTGTACACTCTGCAGAGGTTTGTGCACTTTTCCCCACAAGACTCGATCTCCTCCGTTGGATTTCTCACACCACATGGTGTTTGAGAAACGGATGACCGAGACACAGTCTTTCAGAAGCATTACTCTAACCCCGGGTAGATAGTACCAACCTACATCCCCTACATATGCTAGCCTACCACTGGAAGAGGTCATGCAACATACTCAACTATGCTAGAGCCCATAATAGCTTGTGGCTGCACATGGAAGTTTCTAGCATGAATAACCTTATGATCCCTTTGAGCCTGGGTGGCGGACCGTAGGATGATCACACGGGTACTCCGGGATATCCTAGGACAACACTGGATTCTCCAGGTGACCACAAGCAATCCACCCAGATGTGTATTAAAGTTGCCACCTTAAGTACCATTAATTAACAATCTCACATCTGTCATCGATTCACTCACCCAAACCACGTCTACGAGCATAGCATAACAATATAAGCATAACGTAGAAGTAACTCCCAAGGGTTTGATAGTAAACAGGGCAATAGGTTCTACCTCAACAACTACTTCCCAATACCCACAAGTTAACCACATCCTAATCATGCAATGTTTGATGATTGATACTAATGCATAAAAACTAGGTATGAAAAGAGTATGATCAATGTGTTACTTGCCTTGCTGACGATCTGCAAAACCTAGAGACTCGTAGTAGCACGCTCCGCACTCCAGGAACTCTATCGCAAACAAACAATAGCATACATAAGCAATCAATCATAGATGCACGGGTAAAACTCAAATAAGAAGATCGAATCCCAAAAACACAACTAAAGAGATTCGATCTGCAAAAAGGAATCAAAACAAATGGAGCAACGAAACTCAAACTATGAAAGAAACAAGACCCATTTACTAATCTGGACTAAAGTCAAATTTTACAGTACCAAAATCTTGTTCAAGTTGGTTAAACAGAAAGAGGGTTTCGAGACGAAGATCTAGACGCTTGTTTCACCTGATTTGGATAAACGAGCGAAAAGATATACCAAATCAAAGATTTGGGCTGGAATCGCGATCGAAAATAATCGCGGAAAAACCCTGGGAAAAGAAAAACTGACGAACAGGCTAATGAACGAACGTTCGCTGCCTGCGGCTAACGGATGAACAGCGTTCGTTAAAATGAACGACGGACGAACGTCCGCTATTTAATCGAACCGAGAAGAACCGAACGAACCGATCTAAAAAAACAGAACTAGGTTTTTTTT